>NW_024120938.1:0-17425 GCF_003073215.2 Triticum urartu
TATCATCTCCTTCTCGCCGTGGTCCTGGATGAGCAGCAGCCCCATGATCTTGGCCGCGTGGTCCGGGTCCAGCCCCTGGATCCGCGCGAACACCACCTTCGTCGCCTCGTACGCGTCCATGCCGCCGATCGACCAAGCTCGCTCGCTCAACTCAACCAAACCCAGCACACAACCTCACACCCCTTCTTCCTCCTCCCGCCCTCCTCCCGTCCTCGCACAGCACAACAACTAGCTAGAGAGCGAGCTGGAGCCGGAGACCAGCGACTCCATGAATCCCCGGAGCTCGGTGGTGGCAAGGGTTAGCTAGCGAGCTATGCTACTTGCAGCGGCAGCACCTTCCCTTCCCTTCCGTCCCCCTCGCGCTGTATCCCAATCTCCCTATGTATAAGCTGGCCGCCGTCCCTTTTCCCGGGAGGAGAGGCGAGGACGAGGGTGCCGCCGGCGATTGGCAAAACCTCACGAGGGGGTTTCCGCAAAACGCGTCTGTCCTGCGGTGTTTTTATCTGCTGCGGCGATGTTTTTTCTTTCCCCGCTCGTCTCAGGAGGGAGGGAGGGAGGCGGGATAGATAGATAGATCTGGATCTCCGTGGCCCCCATTTATAAAAACTCGATCCACCGCCTCTGTCGCCGCCTTTTCTTTTCTCTGCATTCCTCCTGTGCTCTCTGGGGGCAGCGGGCGGATAGGAATGCCAAATTACCAATAGTGGCACCGTCATCCAGTCAATCAATCAGGCGGTAAAAAGCGGTGCTACTGCGCTGTGATTTTGAGTTTTTACTGTTGTTACCGCTGCGTGCGCGGGCGGCCGGGGTGGATCTGTGCGTGCGTGATTGACTGGAACGGCCGCGATCTGGGGTGCTGACCGGACCGGGGCCCAGCGGCCCACGCGGCGGCGCCCACTCCGGTCGCCGTCCCGCCCCGCTTTGTCCTTTGCCGCGTCGCCGCTGCTCCCTGCCGCTGCCGCTGCGGCGGCCTTTCGCGATAAGAATGGCGCCCGGCCCGGCCCGCCATTTTTATACTCCTTTCCTCCGTTTGATTTGATACCCGTAGCCGAGCTAAAGCTGGAGTAGCCTCCCTCGTTCGCCTTTCCGTCGCTTCACAAGGTTTTGTTTACTCCCAGATCCTTGTCGCTTGCCCCACTGCTGTGCAAACCCGATTACTCTTCTCTCTTTTGAACCCAGATGATTATTGTTCTCTGGTTAGTAGCACTGATCTTATTAGTGGCCCTAATTGACGCCGATTTTTTTGCTTCTGCAAACGGACGAGTAGCTTTTTTCGGGACGAGCCGCGCGGAGCGGGGAGTGCGTATCGGGGTCGGGCGAGCGCGAGCCCCGTCATCCTCCGTTGCTCGCGTACGTACGTCCTTGTCGCCGTCGCTTTCCTTGCTCCTCCCTCGGCCTCCACTGGCCACGGATCAAACCCAAAATTTCGAGTGTAAAATACTCTCCCATCATGCACAAGCTATCGAATAATGGAGCGTGCATAAAAAACGATCGGGATAAACCGCAATTTCCACGTCACTCTCAGTCGGGGCCCGCCCGTTCTGTTCGCTTGTTGTTGGGCGCGCGACGGGCGCTGTCCCCCCTGCTGCTGCCGCGTCAGCCCCCGTTACGTGTACCAGATCGGATTACCTTCCGACCGTGCGGCCGATCGCGACGCCGGTCGCGCGGCAGATCGATCATCATCCGCTGGCGCGGCCAGTGCGGGGGGAGAGCCGGGAGCGGCTGGAGTTCACGGCCTCGCGTCGTGGGAAACAGCAGCGAGAGGCTGCGAACTTGGTCGCGGGGCAGGGGAAAGACGAAAGCCAAGTGTGATTGGCGCTGATGCCCACGGATGAGGGGTGAACATGGCGCGAAAAGAAGCGACGACCCTGGGCCTGGGGGAATGCACGGGGGCTTTTGCCCCGGCTTTTCCCGCTGCCCGGCCCCCGCCTCCTCTCTTTTCACCGCCTTTCGCGTGCACGCGCGCAGGCACCGCACGGCACGGCACGGCGCGGCGAGGAGTGGCATCCCGTGCGCGCGCACATGGAGGCTCCATCGTTTTCTGCTGCCTGGGATGCGCGAGCTACACTCCGTTGCTCGGCTCCTTTCCGTTTTCTACCACCCGTTTTATAAGAGTTTGGAGGGCCGCGTCGCCGTCTCTGTCTCTTTCACCTTTCACCTCTTCACTTCCGGCTCATACCGTATGGAAGTAGCAATGATTTTTTTTTAAGCATCAGTACAGACACAAGCGCTCATATACACGCGTATACAATCTCTATAAACGCACACACACACACGAAGTAGCAATGATTGAACCCGGCGGAAATGTCTTACGAGCAAGTAGTAGATACCGTATGGTTGCGCCACAGCGGGGGAACGGGAAATGGATACGACGTCGCGTGACCACGTCATGTCGCCTCTCTGGACGGAACGGGGCACAAGCGCTACCGCGCAACCACACGTACCCTGTTACGTACACTGGTCATTCGTCAAACGCACGGCGGCCCGTCGACAGACAGCGCGCCCCCTGCCGCTCTGTGGCCGCAGCGCATGTGACACGCCGTATTGAGTCCGCTCTGTGCATGGCCATGCCTGACAGCGAGCCGGACGGGCCACGGCCGCCTGTCCTCTAGCTACCGCGGTTCAAATTGTGCATGGAGTGGTAGTGGTGTTTTTGAACTGGATGGATCTTTGCTTTCGATTAGTCTATGATTCGCGTCACGCTCTCAGACACACACGCACGCGCGCAGGGTACGTACGCGTGAGCGTTCACGTAAAAATTGCTTTGTTTACGGTACGTGGGGAGTAGATTGGAGCGTGGGGCCCACCGGCGCGTACGAAAAAGAAAGGGGGGGAAAGGCGCTCCCAGTTTCAGAGCCTCACATGGAGGGAGGGGGCGCGGCCTGTCCCGATCGGGTGTGCCGAGTCACCGTGTGGCCAGGTTTGTGGCCGGATCGAGTGTCAGTCACGTCGGCCGTTGTGTTCCGACCAAGTCCCTTTTCCGTTTTGTGAACGGAAATACGTACTGCGAGCGAACTAGGCACAGGCGAGAACAAAAAGGCATGTCGTTCTCCGAAAACAGCCAGCGAATTTTGGTGAAAACGTACCTGAATCTTTTGGTCTGCTTGGGGTTTGGTGCATCTTGGTCGAGATACAGTGCGTGCATTTGGTGTGTGCGAGGTGTATCTGTGGTCCATAGTATTGAGGGAGATCTAGTACGAGCGTATGTCGGACGTCTGAGTTTTTACGTAGTAGGTAGTACGATTTTCTATCAACATGTCCGGAAATTTGTGAGCATATCAATGCTGAGAAGAGAGTTTGCGTTGAGGCTTGTACCGTCCGCGGCGTGCGCGACACGCCGCGTGTGGGACGACTCCATGAAAACATGGCTGTGTTCATATATTGGTCCCGGTAAAACACAAGGTGTATGAATACCTGAGTTGGTAGAGCGTGGACCTTGTTGGCACGGCCGGCACCCGGCAGCAAACCAAACCAAACCAAACCGGGGACCGTATTAAATTGCAACTATTCTTGGGTTCCGGTTAGTAGTGGTGTAATACATTTGATTGATGTACCGTTGTTCCCGGAGAACGTTTTGTGTATGTACTGTCATCTTGCTTCAACTTGGTGTTGATCTTGCAATTATTTTAGTCATTTTCCGATTGGCCAGATTAGCCTGGTCAGTTGAGTCCATTGACTACTTACGGCATCTACAGTCAGACACAAATACGGCTCGTTAAACGGGCGCTGCCCTGGAGAGCGTCGGACGGCATCTCGAAAGCCATGTTGGACAATAAAACTCTTCATATCAGAACCCTTAGATCCTTGAACGTTGATCATATAGCATAACTTTGTCACAATTCAATAACGCAACGAAGCAAAATAAACCGCAATTCAACAATTCGAACATGGCATAATGAAATTCAACATGCGGGTCATGACTGGCCAACATGATCGAATCACTCGCCGACCGCCATCCATACCGCGTTTGTTGTTACGGCCGCCGCTCTACGCAAGTTGATCTCCTTATTCCTCCCCTCAAGCCACTTTTTGACTTCCGGGTCCAAGAGGCTTGCGACCGCCAACACTATCCTCAGTTCCTCCATCTTTTGAGCAAGTTGCAACCTTTCCTTCTCAAGTTCGGGCATTCTCGAACTCCCATTTGACACACACATTTTATTTCTCCCTCTTAATTTGCAACTTGTTGTTCATCCTCTCCCAGCCTCAGTCCGTCCCCTCTTTTTGTGCATCCAACATGATCTTATATATGTCCTCTTTCTTCTCCCCCCTCCTGGAAAAAATGTCCGTCCATTTGGCGGACATTTTACTCGATGCAACGTCATAGACGGTCGTCCCCTTCTCCCACTTGTTTCCCTTCACTAGGCGGTTCTTCATGGGCACGGTGACTCGTCCATTCTCCCCTACAACTTTTCCTCTTCTTCATCCAATCAAATGGATTGTTGAGAGCTCGAGCCATAAGTTTTCTTCAACCTCTAGTTGCTATTCTTGAGGTCATCAACAAGACGTTGCCATCTTCGTTTGTCGTTTAACTTCTTCCAACAATAGCTTAAACCGAATGGCTTCTTCTTAGATAGAGTGATGATACGTCTCAAACGAACATATAATTTATGGAGTATTCATGCAATATTTACATCATTTATACTCTCCGTGATCCATATCAATTGTCGGATGTATGTAGACGTATTTTCAGTGCTAGATACATCTGTTTAAGCAATAATTAATATAGATTGGAGGGAGTATATGATTTTGGCACAATTTTATATTATATTTATTTGGACTTACATATAAACCAGTGGAGAGGCTAGTTCCTATTTTCTATTGTCGGTTTTTAGGTGAAAAATTCAATGACCGGATTGAGCTGGATTTTTTTGTGATTTTTTATGAAATAAACTACTATTGGAGCCAGAAGATGAAAGCCGAGGGAGCGACGAGGGCTCCACATGGCCTACCCACACGGGCACCCCCTGGTCGTGTCGTGGGCCTGTGTGGCTTCTCCTTAAGTCGGTTGGGGCTCTAATTTTACCGCAAGAAAGCTATTGAAATAGTAAAATCCCCTTTAAAATTTCAGCCCCATCAGAGTTATGAATCTCCGGCTATAAAAGAAATGGTGATCGGCCTCAGAAAGTTACCAGAGAGAGAGAGAGAGAGAGAGAGAGAGAGAGAGAGATTAGATCCAATCTCAGAGGGGCTCTCGCCCTCCGGGAGCCAGGGAGGCTAAGGACTAGAGGCCAGTGAAAAATAGGAAGGAGGGGGCCTATCCCCCCTCTCTCTAGCTCCGCCGGGGAAACCAATATCGCCGCCATCGTCTTCATCAACTTCAATGGCTTCATCAACATCTCAATCACCTTCCTCCCTCTCTATTCAGTGCTCCACTCTCCCACAACCCATTGTAATCCCCTACTTGAACGTGATGTTGGATGCTATTAAATGTTATATGATGGTTTCTTGCATCTTCTATATGTCTAAGTACATTATTTTTGTCTGATGGGTTGATTGGTGAAGTTCCATGGTTGGTTTGAGTTGCATGTTGTTATGTTGTTGTCCTTTGGTGCCCATTAGATGAGTGAGCGCATGGATCACACATTAGAGTTAGTAGTATGTTGATAGGATTATGCATACAACGGTTGGAGTGATAGAATTACCTCACCCCACCATAGAAATTGATGCATATGGGATGAAAGTGTTGGTGCAATGATTTGCCTCCTTGTGTTTTGAAGATTGCTAAAAATAGGCATGGATTTATTTGCTTGATAGTGCATACAGAGAGAAATAGTCCATGCAATCCCGAGAAGAATGATGTATTCGGAGAGAAGTTCGAAGAACTTCACCAAGATTATCTGCTTTGTAGAGAAGGTTGGGCTACATGTTGAGAATACATGGAAGCAAAAGTCTGCATCAAAGGAATTGACCCGTTAAAATTATTGCTAACGTGAAGCAATATTCGTTCGGAGTGTCCGAGGAAAAATGACTGTAGTCGAGAAGTTGAAGACGAAGTGAAGACGTAGCATTCCTTTCTTTGTTTGTCTTTTTCTTATTTGAATCATAGGATGTCCATACTATTAAGAGGGGTATAGGTTCTCAATGCTTCTGATGTGATGCGTATCCGAAACCTATGAAAGACTGAGATAAATTTCTTTGTGCCCTGAATGATTACATGTCATCAGAAGACGTTGTTCTTCGGTACTGCAGGACACATCATTCAGACCGAGGAGTTAGAATTTCTTGCTCTGCAAGGAATATTACTGCTGTGCTCAAAATCAGACCATTGGAAACGTGCCATTCGGTCATTGGCTGATATGCGTGTCCAATTTGATCATTTTCCACCACAGAAGGTTGCGGCTATAAATAACCACCCCGCACCAACATCGTCCGTTGGCTACTCCGCTTAAGATTTCTGAGAAGATTGATTGAGCACCCCCTCTCGAGAGATTTGAGCTTAAGATCCACCGAGAGAAAACCAAGAGCCAAAACTTAGAGAGTGGTTGAGAATCACAATTGTTCTGAGTTACAGTTCTTATACCAATTAGTCTTGAGAGTTGCACACTCTCCAGACGGACAGGTGTCGGCTTGAGTGTCGGAGAGTAATAGTCTACACCAAGAAAAGTCTTCAGCAATTAAGAGTAGTTGTGGTTCACGAAGAAGGCTGTCGAACATTTAGAGATCACCGACAAGTATCTACCACGTGTGAAATCAACTAGAGTCTGATCAGCTCCGAGTTGAAAGAGAACAAGACGAAGAGAGGTTTGCTCCTGTGTTCAATCACAAGTCCTCCAACCAGACGTATTCCTTTGGCAAAAGGGCGAGCTGGTCTACCAAATTCATATGTCGCCATCGAGCACCACCAGTTCATTCAACTCTACTATAATTCCTTCAGTAATTTACTTCTGTGCTCTGTATCTAATAGATATCTATGATCTGTTGCTTGAGTTGGTTGTTCTCAAAGTTGTACGCATGTATGTGGGTCTCCTAGTTCTGTGGTGTTACTTTGTCATTCAACTAACTTATATTCTTAGTAACTTTTCACAATAGTTTGCATTCGCTAGTATCTGTGTTTTGTTCCTCGTGCTTGCTTCTCTGTTTGTCGTAGTTGTTCTTCGTAACTCTTCTACTTTCAAGCATTCTAGTTCATCTCTGTTTACCATCTTATGCCGCTCTACCTACTAGCATACAACATTTCCATCGTAATCATTAAACCTGTGATCTTTTATGCATGAACAATTATAGCATCTTTTCTCGAAAGATTTTCTCATCTCTAATTTATATGTCAGCTCTCATTCTACTGAACTTACTCTGCTGCAGTGTTTGGGTTCGGTTCAAACTCCCAAAAGAATTTTTGAATCTCGCATTCACCCCCCTCTGGTCGATATACTCTCGGTCCTTACTTTGTCATTCAACTAAATTATATTCTTAGTAACTTTTCACAATAGTTTGCATTCGCTAGTATGTGTGTTTTGTTCCTCGTGCTTGCTTCTCTATTTGTCGTAGTTGTTCTTCGTACCTCTTCTACTTTCAAGCATTCTAGTTCATCTCTGTTTACCATCTTATGCTGCTCAACTTGCTAGCATACAACATTTCCATTGTAATCATCAAACCTGTGATCTGTTATGCATGAACAATTGTAGCATTTTTCCTCGAAAGATTTTCTCATCTCTAATTTATATGTCTGCTCTCATTCTACCGAACTTATTTTGCTGTAGTGTTTGGGTTCGGTTCAAACTCCCGAAAGAATTTTTGAATCTCGCATTCACCCCCTCTGGTCGATATACTCTCGGTCCTTACAATTGGTATTAGAGTAAGGTCTCATTGTCTCTTTTTATTAAAGGTAGAACTGCCTTGGAGCATTTAGTATGTCATATGCAAGTAGATCTACGTGCTCTGAAATATTTCCTATCTTCGATGGAAATGACTATCTCTACTGGCAAGGCAGAATGAGAGTTAGACTTCAAGCTATCAGTGAGGAGCTATGGCAGATTGTGGAAAAATGGATATATCATTCAGCACCTAGAAACTCCTACTCCTAAAGATGAAGCAAACATTCGCCTGAATGCTCAAGCAAAAGACATCATATGTGATAGCATCTCCAGAGATATTTTTATTCACTTTAGAAACCTTGAGACCGCCAAGAAAATCTGGGATGGCATAAAAAATGTTCATGAAGGTGTCATCATCAGAGCACACAGATATGCTTTGTGCCATGTTTGCCCACTCCTGAAGCCTTTGAAAAGAAACTTCCATGGAACCCACCAATTGCTTATCCAACATTTTGGAACGATTACATCAACATGGAGTAAAATACATCACCGATCAAGATGTGATCAACAAGACGCTCAGTGCTCTTGATGCATGCTTTGATCCAATCATTGTTAAGATCAAGCAAAGACCAGACTATGAAGAACTTCATTATGTGGAAATCATGACGCTGCTGACTATACATGAAGAAAAGATGGAGCAAGAAAATGAGCAACCCAAATCTTCTTCGGAAAGTGAAGGAGAAATTCTCTCAAACTATGATAGCTCTCACGAAGAAGAAGATGTCGAGAATCAACACTCTGTTACAAGGGAACTTGAAATGCTCACTGAACGCCTCAACAACCTGAGGAGACATAATATATATCTTACTAATGCCGACGAAGATGACCCATCAGAATCTTCGAGAAGATTACCTCAGAAAGAAATGGAGTGCTAGAAATGCAAACATTTCGGTCATTTCATTGCTGACTATCCCAACTAGGAGTTGAATGCAAAACCCAGTAGAAGATGGCGTGCTCTCCATTGCTCTGGATTTGTATGGACAAATCTTCACACTAAGCTCATGAAGAAGAATGAACCATCTACATCCTCTTCAAAGAGAGTAGTCACTAACGCGCGAGCAAAAGGAAAAATCAAATTAAATATGAAGAGAATGTCTCAGCTGGTTGGTGTGTGTGTGTGCTGGAATGACAATGGTCTCCGATGATGAAACATCTGATTCCGAATCAGATGAAGAAGAAGAGTTCTATAGAGGCCTAGGCAGATGCAATGCATTTGTTGATGATGCGTCAAGTAGTGATGAACCGGTCGCACTCTATAAGAGGTAATGTAAGATGAATCATCCGAACAGTCACTGCAGTCAGACATTGACGATGATGTGTCGAGTAATGATGCCAATCGCACTTTTGAATCATGGCAAAATCTTCAAAGGAACAAGTATCATCAAAGCACGAAAAATCCATAAATGAATTCTCTTCGGAGGACATAGCCTGCGCTAAGCTTGTCAAGATAGCTAAATCACAAGATGATCTTGGAAAACTTGAGAAAAACCTCACGAAATCTGAAGGATTACTAGTTGAAGAGATGGATAAAAATCAAGAGTTGACCGAAGAGCATGAAGCTCTTTCGACAACCCTCGATGATCTTTCCGACCGTGATAATTCTCTCGCAGTTGATTTCAAGAGTTTATTAGATGAAATCCTTAATAGGAATCGACAACTCGAATCGTTGAAAGATTCTTATGATGTGCTTCCGAAAGAAAAGGCTTCTCTCTTCACCGAGAAAACTAAAAACCTTCCTGATGATTTTGTGCCTCTCTGCCCGAAATGCTTAAAGCGTAGCAATGCTGATTCCACTGCTGAAACATCTAATGCTACCATCGTGAATCTTGCAACTGTTACAAGTGATATCTCTAACCCCTTCTCTGATGAAAATTCCAAGTTAAAAGACTTACTTGAAATAGGCATGCTAAAAAGCCTCATGGGACATCAAACTCTATGTGATGTGCTCAAGAAGTCAATTCTGCACAAGAATCTCAAAGAAGAAGGATTTGGTTTCCAAAGAAACTCAATGTTGATGGAACATACTGGACTCCCAAGCAATATCCTCGAACAAGTTAGGTTCTTGCCAAAAGTAAAACTCTCGAACCTGCTCTATTATCTGGATATGACTGTCCCATTCCTGTTGATATTGAAGAATCCGATGACTCAAAATACAAATTCTTCAAGCAACAAAATGGTAAGATATTTTCTCGGTATGTCAGAACTAACTATAGATCAGGTTCACCCAAAAAGCAAATCTGGGTGAAAAAATGCATCATTGAAAATCTATCTGTCTCTGCTAAACTGACCATGTAGGGTGGCTCACTTCAGGATGATGTATATCACTCGCAAAATAATGTTGCAAGTCCGTCGAAAGGAAACTTGTTGAACTGTCATCAGAAGGAGTACATGCGTACTTCCTCAAATCACTATGACAAGTCTCTGGAAACAACTTCAATGCATATTCATATGATTACACTCGTAATGCACATGTGAACAGAGGACAAATAAGGAATATGCTTCCCACTCAATCGAAACAAACGAGGTCTCTACTTCCCACACAAGTGTGGGTGGTAAAATCTAACTAATCCTTTATGCAGGAACTGTCTTCTGGATATCTGTCTTTTTTCCTTAGCCCCGAGACTTATCTGTTAGTCCTCGTGTGTTTTGTGTTTCATTTGTTTTACTGTTCGTTTGTCTTTGCTTGTGCCTTTTTGATACATCTCCATCATATATACTTTTCCAAACTCCTTTGCCCTTGTTTTGGACTCTAACTTGTATGATTTGAATGGAACTAGCCCGGTCTAATGCAGTTTTCAGCAGAATTGCCATGGTGTTATTTTTGTGCAGAAATAAAAGTTCTTGGATTGACCTGAAAATTTATGGAGAATATTTTTGGAATATATAAAAAATATTGGCAAAAGAATCAACCATAGGGGGTCCACCAATTGGCCACAAGCCTGGGGGCGCTCCCCCTGGGGCGCGCCTAGGTGGCTTGGGCCCCCTGGACCTCCTCTGACCCTAATCCTAACTCTATATATTCACATCCGCGGAGAAAAAAAATTAGAGAGAAGGATTCATCGCGTTTTACGATACAGAGCCACCTCCGCCTCTTGTTCTTCATCAGGAGGGCTGATCTGGAGTTCGTTCAGGGCTCCAGAGAGGGGGATTCGTCGCCATCATCACCACCGACCTTCCTCCATCACCAATTTCATGATGCTCATCGCCATGCGTGAGTAATTCCATCATAGGCTTGCTGGACGGTGATGGGTTGGATGAGATTTATCATGTAATCGAGTTAGTTTTGTTAGGGCTTGATCCTTAGTATCCACCATGTTTTGAGATTGATGTTGCTACGACTTTGCTATGCTTAATGCTTGTCACTATGGCCCGAGTGCCATGATTTCAGATTTGAACCTATTATGTTTTCATGAATATATTTATGTTCTTGATCTTATCTTGAATATTGTAGATGATGACCCACAAGTATTGGGGATCAATCGTAGTCCTTCCGACAAGTAAGAGTGTCGAACCCAACAAGGAGCCGAAGGAAATGACAAGTGGTTTTCAGCAAGGTATTCTTTGCAAGCACTGAAATTATAAGTAACGAGTAGTTTGATTGCAAGATAATTTTGTAACGAGCAAGTAATGATAGTAGTAACAAAGGTGCAGCAAGGTAGCCCAATCCTTTTGAGGTAAAGGACAAGCCAAAATGGTCCCTTATGATAAGCAAAGCGTTCTTGAGGGTACACGGGAATTTCATCTAGTCACTTTCATCATGTTAGTTTGGTTTGTGTTCGCCGCTTTGATATTTTGTTATGTGGGTGGACCGGTGCTTAGGTGCTGTTATTACTTGAACAAACATCCTACTTATGATTAACCCCCTCGCAAGCATCCGCAACTACGAGAAAAGTATTAAGAATAAATTCTAACCATAACATTAAACTTTTGGATCCAAATCAGTCCCTTACAGAATAGCGCATAAACTAGGGTTTAAGCTTCTGTCACTCTCGCAACCCATCATCTAATAACTACTCCCTAATGCATTCCCTTAGGCCCTAATATGGTGAAGTGTCATGTAGTCGACGTTCACATGACACCACTAAGGGAATAACAACATACATACCATCAAAATATCGAACACATATCAAGTTCACATGATTACTTGCAACAAGATTTCTCCCGTTACCTCAAGAACAAAAGTAACTACTCATAAATGATAATCATGCTCAAGATCAGAGGGGTATTAAATAGCATATTGGATCTGAACATATAATCTTCCCCCAAATAAACCATATAGTAATCAACTACAAGATGTAATCAACACTACTAGTCACCCACAAGTACCAATCTATAGTTCTGGTACAAAGATTGAACACAAGAGATGAACTAGGGTTTGAGAGGAGATGGTGTTGTTGAAGATGTTGATGGAGATTGCCCTCCCCAAGATGAGAGAGTTGTTGGTGATGATGATGGCGATGATTTCCCCCTCCGAGAGGGAAGTTCCCCCGGCGGAATTGCTCCGCCGGAGGGCAAAAGGGCTCATGCCCAAGTTCCGCCTCGATACGGCGGCACTTCATCCCAAAAGTCATCTCCTTGTTTTTTCTAGGTCAAAATGACTTATATACGAGAGGAGGGGCACCAGAGGTGGGCTGAGGAGGGCACGATTGGCTCCCTGGTGCCCCAGGTGGGTTGTGCCCACCTGGTAGGCCCCCTTTGGTACTTATTGGCTCCAATATTTCTTATATATTCCATAAAAAATCTCCGTAAAGTTTCAGCTTATTTGGAGTTGTGCAGAATAGGTAGCCTGGCGTAGCATTTTCAGGTCCAGATTTCTAGCTGCCGGAATTCTCCCTCTTTGTGTGTACCTTGCATATTATGAGAGAGAAGGCATTAGAATTACTCCCCCAAGCTTAGACCTCGCTTATCCTCAATATAAATAACAGCATCAACTCCAAGCTTAGATAAAAACAATATAAATAAAAGTATTATTATGGATAAAAATAATATAAATAACAGTAGGTAAACATGATACAAAATGGACGTATCAACTCCCCCAAGTTAGACCTCGCTTGTCCTCAAGCAGAAACCAAAATCGAAAAACATGTCCACATGCTTAGACAGAGAGGTGTCGATAAAACAAAATACAGACATAGAAGCATCATGTACATTATTATAACAGCAACAAACTTTAACATAAAACTTTTACCATTAACTTCTATCATAGACTTCTCATGAGTAAGTAACAATTCATCATGACATCGAAGTATAAAGCATAAACTCTGTTGGAAACCAACAAACTATGTTCTCAGTCAACTTTACAACTACAATTCATCATATTTTCAGGAAGGATCACGTATCGGAGCCTTTAGGAAAGTCCACATACTCAACCATCATATAGTCTTCTATGATTGCTAACACTCACCGCATACACATGAGCAAAAACATTTCAACCAGACACATAGAAAGATAGGGGCTTATAGTTTCGCCTCCCAACGTATCCACCTCAAGGGTGATGTCAACAATAATAACTCATGCTATCCACATCCAACTAGATATATGTGCCTAGATCTTTCCTCACCACATGATGCTTGCCCAAGGAGAAAATAAAAAGGAATGGAGAGAAGAACTTTGACTCTTGCATAAAAGTAAATTCATAAAAGTAAAAGATAGGCCCTTCACAGAGGGAAGCAGAGGTTGCCATGCGTTTATTTGTTTGTATGCTCAATCTCATAGTGCAAAAGAATGTCACGTTATATTTCCCCTTGTGATAGCAACTTTTAGTATGCAGTCTGTCGCGTTTATTCTTTGCCATGACAAGTTCGTACAACGCTCAATTTTCTCTTACACTAAATGATCTAACACTTTTGGAAGCAATTTTTATTGCCTTATTGCACCGATGACAACTTACTTGAAGGATCTTACTCAATCCATAGGTAGGTATGGTGGACTCTTAAAACAAGATTTGGGTTTAAGGGTTTTTGGATGCACAAGTAGTATCTCTACTTAGTGCGGAATCTTTGGCTAGCAAAGATAGGGGCAAGCACCACATGTTAAAGGATCTATGACAATATAACTTCTATGTGAATATGAATAAACATAAATCATTATGTTGTCTTCCTTGTCCAACATCAACAATTTTGGCATATAATAATTTAATGGGGCTCACAATCACAAAAGATGACCAAGATAGTGTATTTGCATGTGAATCTTCTCTTCCCTTATTAATTCTTTCATGAATTGCATCATTGACCAATGCTATGTTTGTAAATCTCCAATAAAATTTTCTACTTATACTCTTCCTTATGTGATGTCATTACTTACCATAGGATTAGCATATGATCTTTTTCATTGATTTCCTTTCTTTTTTATTGAACATGAAAGTAAAGAGAACAAAACTTCAAACTAAACTTTATTATATATCTTGCACACGATTACAATGATAGATCACTAAGAAAACTCTGGAAAATAAAGGATTGAACTAAACTTTTATTCATCTAAAGCAAAAGATAACTATGGGTCGAACTAAGATAAGTAAAGGCAAAATATAGTGGAGGTGATACGATACCGGGGCACCTCCCCCAAGCTTGGCACAAGCCAAGGGGAGTGCCCATACCCGATACTCAATTTTCTTTTGAGGATGAAGAAGGAGGTGGTGGTGATGAAGTAGTGATCTTATCCTTCATGATCAAAAGACGCTCCGAAGGGCGATGATGTGCTCTTGCAACAGAATATTTTCATGAGTGAGATATTTATTTTGCACACGAAACGTTTGAATGATCCGAAAGGCTTCAATCTCAGTAGGGGTAAGATGAGCATAGTAAGGTTTAAGGATATCTTCTTATTCCTCCTCGGTCGGCAGGGCTTGCTCGACCACCGACGCTTGATCTCCGATGGCCTCCTTGCTCTTGCCCCCTTCGAGAGGTTCTTCGGGCCCTCTCTCTTTAGCTCGATCTTCATCAACCAAGCATCCTCTTCTATGTTGTTGGAGGAGGGAGAAGACATGATGCCTGGCTTAACAGATCTGACCGAAAACAACAAGAAAAGAAACACAAGATTTCTCTACGATACGGTGGTCAATAGGTTCGGGGGGTATATAAAGATTTTTTATCTTGGGAAACAAGCAAACAGAAGAAAAATTGAGTCCGGAAGGTACCCGAGGTGGGCACAACCCACCTAGGCGCGCCTGGCGCCCTGGTATCTTGTGCCCACCAGGGTCACCTTCCTGGTAGTTTCTTATTTTCCTAATTTTTTAAATATTCCAAAACTGACAAAAAATGTTTTTGCAGATTTTTTGGAGTCCGTTTACTTACCGTATCACGTACCTCCTTTTCACAATTCTAGAGTGTTTCGGAAGGTTTCTTTTATGTGTTCTTCTAGTGTCATAGTTTGCATAATATTGCTTTCAACATGTAATCGTCGTACCCGAGATATAATGTTTTATTCTTTGCCCATTTACAACCTTTGGGTTGGTACCTTCGACATTATTTATTTTGATAGCTCCAGATCAATAAACCTCCTCGATAACATAGGGTCCTTCCCATTTGGAGAGGATTTTTCCTGCAAATAATCTGAAACTAGAGTTGTACAAAAGAACATTGATATCTGCTAGAACTACGTCGGTATTTCCCCGGAGAGGAAGGGATGATGCAGCACAGCGATGGTAGGTATTTCCCTCAATGATGAGACCAAGGTTATCGAACCAGTAGGATAACCAAGCAACACTACGTAAACAACACCTGCACACAAATAACAAATACTCGCAACCAGATGTGTAAAAGGGGTTGTCAATCCCTTTCGGGTAACGACACTAGAAATTGGCAAACGGACGTGAGGGAGTTGTAATAATTTGATTGATCGAACGCCAAATAAAATCAATTGCAGCAAGGTTTAGAGGTTGGCACATGCAAATTTACTTGGAACGGCAGATAGATACCGTATATAGGTAGGTATGGTGGACTCATATGGAACAACTTTGGGGTTTATGGAAGTGGATGCACAAGCAATATTCCCGCTTAGTACAAGTGAAGGCTAGAAAGAGACTGGGAAGCGACCAACTAGAGAGCGACAATAGTCATAAACATGCATTCAGATTAACTAACATTGAATGCAAGCATTAGTAGGATATAAATCACCATGAACATAAATATCATTGAGGCTATGTTGATTTTGTTTCAACTACATGTGTGAACATGTGCTAAGTCAAGCCACTCGAATCATTCAAAGGAGGATACCATCCTATCATACTACATCACAACCATTTTAATTTCCATCTTGGCACGCAAGGTAAACCATTACAAACTCCTAGCTAATTAAGCATGGCATGAGTAACTATAATCTATAATTGTCATTGCAAACATGTTTCATTCATAATAGGCTGAATCAGGAATGATCAACTAATCATATTTACAAAAACAAGATAGGTCGAGTTCATACCAGCTTTTCCTCATCTCAATCATTTCATCATATATCGTCATTATTGCCTTTCACTTGCATGACCGAACAGTGTGGATAATAATAAGAGTGCACATGCATTGGACTAAGCTAGAATCTGCAAATATTTATTCAAAGGAGAAGACAAGGTAATATGGGCTCTCTGTTAGATCAACAATAATGCATATGAGAGCCACTCAATATTTTCATCATGGTCTTCTCCTCTCGACCCCCAAAGAAAAGAATTTCAAAGAAACACACCGAAATATTTTTGGAGTTTTTGTTTTTCTGAACAAAGTAAACAAGAACGAGAAAAACTATTTACATGGGAAAGCTCCCGAAAAGCAAAAGAAGAACATGAAATCCTTTTGGGTTTTCTATTAATTTTACTACTACCAAGCATGCGTAGAAAGTAAACTAACTACAACTAATTTTTTTGGTTTCTCTTAAGGTTTATCAAACACACAACAAGAAAGCAAAAAAATAAAATAAACTAGCATGGATAATACAATGAAGAAGTATGAGTACCGACAACTACAATGAGTGTGTGAACATGAATGTAATGTCGGTGAGGAATATGTACTCCCCCAAGCTTAGGATTTTGGCCTAAGTTGGTCTACGCCCATGGGTGGCCTGGTGGCACTACAAAAAAAGACACATCCGTGAATTTTGGGTCGAACGAATTTTTTTCCTATCATACATATGACACTTCTATGACGATAATTGTGACAAAACCCGGTATCATCATAGATGTGGTGGGCTCCTACTTCTATGACAAAAAATCATGATAGAAAATGGGCTTTTCGTCCTGGGCGGGCCGGAGACGCAGCTGCATGACATTCTTTGGGCCGTCCATGACGGAAAAAACCATGGTAGAAGCGAGGGGGAGGAAAATTTCGGGGAGTTCCCGGTTACGGTGGGAAGTCGGGGGCCGAGCGATGCACGCTTCTCTCGTACACGTACGCGCGTGTGTGCGAGGCGTTGGCTCTAACTGAACCCGAGCGAGGTGTTGGGCTCTAACTGAACCCGAGCGATTGCACTACAGGCTACGCGTTACTGAACCCGAGCGATCGATCGATGGCTATTAACGGGGGGGTTGGATGAACAGTTCCCGGTGGGGGTGGATGAATAGGACCCCGTGATGTTGCCTCTGGATGAACAGGACCCCGATCGATCGAGCCGGTTGGGGCTGGATGAACAGG
>NW_024120939.1:0-20159 GCF_003073215.2 Triticum urartu
ATTGAATGTTGTCATGCATGGTACTTTTCTATTGCCCACGAAAGGAATCTTGCCATTCATAATGCATAGGGCCATATTCATGGCATTAAATTAGCAATTATGTCATACTTATTTTGATCGGCAATTTACAATGGAATAACCCGTTAACAAACATACCCGTTACAACAGCACACATCTAAATGCAATCTAGTGGTGAAAAGGCAAGGAGCCTGGGCACCTAGGTGTCCCAAACAGCCGTCCTATATATATACGCGTGATCTAATTTTTTTTATGAGGAGAACATCAAAGCCAATCAATTTGCTATTAGAACGTCTCAAAAAAATATTGCTATTAGAAAGATTAACGTACTAATGTCTTCCATATTTGTTGAAATGAAGACAGGGACATGTGGTCCATACTACTAGATATTGTGATCTCCTCTATAGGAGCAGAAATATGGAAGTCCTATGCCAAATGCCAACAGCTCGGTGTTCACTTTAAAAATAACGGAACAACTCAGTATGCCTTTTTAAATAAGACTAATGCTTGACCCCTAAAAGAAACATCACGATGAGCCTAGGATCCGGGCCACTGGACCAAAAGAGCCAAGCTAATGGTACCCCCAAATATGAATCAGACTGCAAATGGACCAAATGTGGGGAGTGTCTTTTGGTTTTTTTTTGCAAAGTTTTAATAGCAGGGAGTTTTGGCCAATGATCTAGTCAAATGATTCTGGGGTGCCGCTCTTTTTTGCATGTGATGCTCTAGTCATCATAATAGGTGAAGCACTAAAGTCTTAGCTACCTGCCCATTTGAAACCTGTATATATACTGGCAGAACCATCCATTGAAATGGCCGTGGAGGGGCAAAAAAAGAGAGGAGACAGTATGTGGGTGAAGAGGGGTGCAGAGATGCTTGATGTGTCAAAATAGTAGCAAAATGTCCACTGGAATCAAGTTTGGTAGGAATGGGGTGCATCAGGAATTCGCATGGAAGCTGTACACTTCATACGTGTTTTATTAGCAGTCCAGTGGTCCAGTGACGGCCAGCTGGCATTTTGGTCCCATCCAGTGGCTTGTGACCACGTTGTGGCTTGACTACACAGAGATTTGGCAAGTGAAAGACCCCCAGCAGGCGAACTTAGCTGCTGAATAAACAAATTATGAAAATTGACTATGACAGCCCACTTGTTATCTGTTTTGGGTAACGTTTGGCTGCGCAACGAGTACTCCTTAATTAGTGATTTCGAAGAAGGGAGCAACTAGTTAACGAGCGCTCCTTCGGGAGCCTCGCAACGATCAGCGCCATTTGGCGCGCTCTCAGCCATTCGCCACTTGTCGCGCTCTGGACCCTTCCTTTGAATTTTATTTTTTATTTTTCCGTGCACGTTTTCGACTTTTTAGATGGTTTTTTCTGGGTTTCTTCGACGTTTTGGTTTTCTCCCGGTCTTCCTTAGCTTTTCAATAAAAAAATTCAAAAAAAATTATGCGAAAAAAACGTGTTTTTTCGCGAAAGTCACGGTTTTTTTTCCGCGAGAGGCATGGTTGTGCTTTAGCGAAAGTCACAGCCGTGCCTTGCAGAAACGGAAAAAATGTGTTTTCTATTTTTTTCTTTCGCGAGAGTCATGGTTTTGCTTCCGCGAGAGGCACGATTGTGCTTTCGTGAGAGTCACGACCGTGCCTCTCGAAAAGGGAAAAACAAAACGCGTTTTCTGTTTTTTTCACGAGACTCACGGTTTTGCTTCCGCGAGAGGCACGGTTGTGCTTTCCGAGAGTCACAGCCGTGCCTCTCAGAAAGGGGGAAAATACGCGTTTTCTGTTTTTTCGCGAGTCACTGTTTTGCTTCCGCTAGAGGCACGGTTGTGCTTTCATGAGGGTCACGGCCGTGCCTCTTCGAAACGGAAAAAAACGCGTTTTTTTTCTTCCACGAGAGTCACGATTTTGCTTCCATGACAGGCATGGGTGTGATTTCGCGAGAGGCACGGATGTGCCTCTTTCGAAAAGGGAAAAAAACCGTGCTCCCGGTTCGGTTTTTCGTCTGGTTTTTTTCGTTCAGTTTTTTCGTGAAAAAAGTTCGTCAAAACCTATCAACATGGAATCTAGTTTTGAAGATCTCGACGCGAGGAATCCAATGGTGAAAACGGTTCAAGATTTGAATGCACGGTTTAAAAGATAAAACATTTTGAATAAACAGATCTACGAAAAAAGGGAAAACTCTCATGTTGCGACAAGTGGCACGCTGCATGTGCGCCACTTGTCGCGACCTAGGAAAGCGGAGTGTTCTTTGCAACAAGTACTCCTTAACTAATGATTTCGAAGAAAGCCCTAATAGCTTCCCTGATTGGTTGAACCCCTAATACCATGATTTATCCTTTCATAGTTTGATTTTTCGGTTGTTTCATCTCCGTGTAAATCTATACCACCCTACTAATAAAGTAAGTTGCGTTTCTCCGATTTTTTCATCCGTTCACCGATGTAAAGTTTTTTTTCTATCTGACGTGGTACTAAATTTTTATGCATCCGTCTTCTATAAAAGAAGAAAACAATTTTCGTACATGGGCCTCGAGCTGTGGCCCGGGAAACCAGCTCACTTATTTATCTACCCAAACCAACTCAAAAAAATTTATCTGCCCAAACAGCTGTGAAAGCCTATTGCCGCACGAGCGTCAAATAGTTCGAACTTCGCACAGGATGCCCACGAATGGGCCGGCCCATTTGCTTTTTTTCTTTGTTCTGTTTCTATTTTTTCCTGTTCCTTTCTCCTTTTCTTTCCTGCTTCTTTTTTGCTTCTAATTTTGGATTATTTTCCCTTTTCTCGTAAACTAAAATCTTGAAAAATTCGTTCAAACTTTCAATTTCCTTTCCATATTTTAGAAACAAAAGTAGAATTTAAAAATTTTGTTTCCTATCTTGTAAAATGTTCAGAACTTTGTTTCCATTCCAAAATATGTTCAAAATTAAGAAACAATTCCCATTGTTTCAAAACAAGATTGTGTATTACAAAAAATAAAGATTTTCAAAATAAGTTGCATTTTAAAAATATTTTTGTTTTAATGAAATGTTCACAAATTAAAAAAAATGTTTGTGGTTATAAAACACATTTTCCAAACTTATTCTAAATGTTCAAAACATGTTCACACATTCAACAAATGTTCGTATTTTTTCAAAAGGTTCATGTTGTCAAAAAATGTTTATGAATTGTTTTTAAAAATCTACCTATTTCAAATGATGTTCGTATTTTTTCAAAAATGATCGAAATTTTCAAAGAATGGTTCATATTTTTGAAAACTATTCGGGGTTTCAAGAATTGTTCATGTTTCCAAAATTATTTGGCAATTCATAAATATTAATTTATTTTCGAAAAAATCAAAAAAAATGTTTTGAATCTGACGTTGCAGCATATTCTTAAACATTCTGGCGGGACAATGGTTAGCAGGACCCATTTATTCGAGTGGCTAGCAGCCCGTGGTCGAGTTTTTGAGGTCGCGAGTTTGATCCTTCAGCACGTCATTTTTTTAAATTAATATCGTGCCTTACAAACATACGTCGTTTTGCTGCCTGCCAATGGGCCGGCCTATATGTGAAGTGTTGTGCGTCCCACGCGCTATTTGATGATAAAAGAGAATATGCTTGTTCGCTATAATTTAAATATATTGTGGGCACGTGCCAAGAAAAGAGAATATGCCGGTTTGCTCCAATTAAGAAGAAATGTGGGCATGTGAGCGTTGAAATAATTAAAGAGAATAAACCTTGATAAAAAGGGACTGCCTGGTTATGCGTGAATTATGCTAATAAAACGAGATTTATGTCGCTACATGCATTTAGTAATCCATCCTGTTACGTTGTCGTGGGAGATAGTGGTCGAAGCAACCGTGCCCTGAAGGTCTCTGCGCAGCTACCAAATGAGGAGACAGCCACAAACCCGACACGGAGGTGAACCTGAAGAAAAAAAACACAAGTTGGGTGGTCGCCGCAACATCTCGCGGGACAAACATGACTCACGGGAAGACCACAACTCCTTGCTCTATCACCCCACCGCTATTGATACCATTTCTGGTGAACACATAATTTATCTCTCTCGTTGTTTCTCGAAAAAATATCTCTCCCATTGCAACGCACGGGCATATGTGCTATCTCTCCAAAATAGAAAACTTAGACCCGTCCTCTGATATGGGCATGAGGCGCATCAACCTCCGGCTAGCTGGCAATGTTTTGTGACGCACCGTTAGTCATCTTTCCTCCTCTTCTAATTTTCTACCCTCGCGATGAATACTAGGAAGAAGTAACAGATTGTTGCTTATTGATATTTCAGATGCCATTTTTCTCGGTAATATTGATATTATATATATATATAGCAAAATATGCATGATTCAAAAGGGCCACTGCATAAATATGTTTATACTGAAGTATGATTTTCCTATTTAATTTATGTATGAAATTATTTGTTACCAAAATCTTGATATCGCAAGGTTTGGATCCTAGCACCGCCATTGGTCCCACCAAAATAATGTTTGGCCCTTTGTACAAACAAGAACAACTGGACAATCTCACACCTCGCATGGGGATCCACAACTTCTAGCGAGATGCTCATCTTCTGGCTCTCTTGGACAAATAGTATGCGATCACCGACGTGCGATGCCTCGGTGAGAGAGAAAAAATGTTGTCACGTGATGGAGGTGGAATTCCCATGTAGTATATGGGTTATGTATACGAGCAAACCTCACAAGCTAATCAGATTAATTTCTAAAAGACTAATGTACTATACTGCCCACCATATTTATTTTGTTCACGGTGAGCCTAGGGATAGCCAAGCCAGTTAATGGTACTCCCAAATATGGAGCAGGGTGCAAATGGACCAACAATGGTGAGTGCTAGAGCAACAATCCACAGTTCTGAGGCGCCGCTCTTTTGCATATTCCGCAGTCTGCACTAGTCACAGTAGGTTCAATTGAATAGGCTCACTCACTCTAAACACCATATCGAAAACTTTGAATAGGCTCGTCGCACATGGATTTTGGACTCGTTGCTACCGACTTGTCACTAATGCGGACGATACGTCAGAAACATCAACAACTTGAGGCCCTCATCAAACTCGATTTTCATTGGTTCACCGTGTGCAAAGTATGCCATATTGCACACGGGCTTATTTGCAATGCATGCAGTATAACAAAAGCACATGATTTCAAATGTAAACATCACATAGGCAAGATCACATCCATATAGCATAACCAACATGCATATGACAAAGTTCTATAGGACATCCATATGTATGACAAAGTTCAAAGCCAACATAACACGTCCATAACATGAATCATATATAGATCACAGTCATGCATAAAATTGCATAATGATAGAAATCTAACTAACAAATTTCTAGAGATCTAACTGGTATCAGCAAGGTATATGTAGGATAGGGCCATAGGGGATATGATTTGGAACATATTATCGTGGATCTGCTAGAGATGCCCGCCTTCCAACTTTGAAGATCTTCTTTAGGGTGATAGTCCTTGGTCTGACATCTGGTTGGTGATGTCGCTTGAAGCTACATCGGTATTTCCCCAAATAAGAAGGGATGATGCATCACACCGGCGGTAGGTATTTCTCTCAGATATGAAACCAAGGTTATCAAACCAGTAGGAGGACCAAGCAACAGAACGTAAACAGCCCCTTCATATAGATAAAAAATCCTCGCAACCCGACGTGTATAAGGAGTTGTCAATCCTTTTCGGGTACGATGCCTCAAGATAGGCAAACGGACGTGAGATAAATTTGTAGTAGATTGATAGATGGAACGCCAAATAAAAATTTGGTGTGAATCGGGTGTGTTTTGCTGCAGTACGATGCATAGAGTTCAATTTCATGTCGGATTTGCAATGCAGTGTTGCTGCTGTGCTGTCAAAGACTCGGGTGTGTTTTGGTGCAATTCGCTAGTCTCTCATGTGCAGCTCATTATCCCTGTGTATGAAGTGTAGTTTGTTTGTGTTTTGCTGCAATTCCCTAGTCTCTCATCTGCAGCTCATTACCCCTCTGTATGAAGTGCAATTCGTTTCATATGTCTCAAAATTCAATCGACTATATCAATACTTACAGTGCGTTTGGTCCTTGGATATGGTTGACTTTTGACAGTGATGAGGTTCACTTGTGCAAAACATGGAGTGCGAAAACTTAGCGAAACAAAAAAAGTAATGTGGTTCACTTCAATATATGTCGCGGTTCACTCGCCATCGTCTATGTGGTCCACTCGCTTGGTCAACGCGCGTAAAAAATTAACAAGTATGAAAAAAATACAACAAAAACTCATGAGGTTCACTTTTGATAGTGTTGCGGTTCATTTTCGGGAGTGTTGCGGTCCACTCTCGTTCATAAAAAAGTTGAAAAAAAGACAACAAAAACTTTTGTGAGAAAGTTTATGTCCGACAAAAAGAAATCATGAAGTTCACTTGACTGCCTGCTGCAGTGCGTTCTTCTGTCCGATGAAGTACACACGATGATTTTGGTCTCGTGAAAAACAGAGTGTCCGCTTTTCGGTAAATTTAAAACTGCTCTTAAATCGTAAGGAATTAGAGAGAGTGTTCTACATGAAAAAGTTGCGTCTCGTCGATATTTTTCCAAAGACATATCATTTGAATCATTTCGACAACCGGTTTGTAAAAATTCGCGAAAAACGTCCGCTGCCACTCGTCGTCCGCCGCACGATTTTCAAAATTAACTTAAAACTATAAGGAATCTCAAAACAATTTCTACATATGAAAGTTGCACCTTGTCCATAGCTTTCCAACGACGCATTACACGTCTCGTTTCGACAAATGGTTCAAAAACTAGAGCAAAAACAGTACCAAAAATTTAAAAAAATTGAAAAACAGAATTCCATGATTTATTAAATTTGAAACTGCTCTTAAACCGTAACAAATTAGAGAAAACAATAGTTATGAAAAAGATGCGCCTCGATGATATGTATCCAACAGTGTATCATTTTCCTCATTCCGACGAGCGGTTTAGAAAAAATCATGAAAAAGCGCTCGCTGCCACTCTTTGTGGGCCGCACCGTTTTTGAAATTGCTCTTAAACCGCGGGGAAACTCGAAAAGTGTTCAACATGGCGAAGTTGCGCCTAATCCGTAGCTTTCCAACGGTATATTACACGCCTCGTTCTGAACAGTTAAAAAATTAGAGCGAAAAAAGTACCAAAAAAACACTACGCACATTTTTTTCCGACATGAAGTTCACTAGTCTGTGTAATGCAGTGCTCTTGCTAAAGAAAGTGCAGTGCGCTCGCATTGAGTATGCAGTGCGGAAGTGTTATCAGAATAACTATTCTGATAATATTATCAGAATAGACGAGCTGTTTGTGTGTGTGTATATATATATATATTGTTAGAGTTATATTTATGGTGGCTTTTGGCCTTTTGTATTCTGGCCTTTGGCCTTCTCTGTACATGTATATATGATGGTATTTTGCCTCTGATAATGCTAAGTTGCATATTTTCCTAACATGGTATCGAGCTTAGGTTCTTTTTTCTGCATGATTGCAACTCGTGCTGGATCCATCTAGTACTACTGTCGTTGTCTTCTTTCAGGCCGGCTGAATTTCTTCAATTCTCTCTGGCTTGGCCGTGCCGCCTGGCTGTCCTCGGTCCTCAAGCAGCCGGTTCTCCTTCTCTGGCCTCCCTGTCCAGATTGAAAAGGTCGCCCGTCCCTTGTCCGTTGCTTCCTGGGAGGAGCCGATATCGGAGGTCCGCATCTCCGTCCCTGCCGTCGCCTCGCTCCCAGGCTAGGCTGTCGCCGCCGCCACCTCGGCTCTTTCCTCCGGTCTTGCCGCCCCTTCTTTTGCCCCGCACGCGATCTGGTCTAGCGCCAGCCACTGTTCCGCCGCTTCCGCCTGCTGCTCTCCCGAGCCGGCTGCCGCTTGATTTCCACTGCCCTCGTGTGCAATGACTGCGGGGTCGTGATCGATCCGCCTGCCTTGTGTGCGTGCGTGCTCCCTGCACGGGGTCGCTCCTCTTGGGCCACGCTGCTGGTGGTTTACTCTGTCAATAGGCCTGCTATGTACGGGTGCCTGGCTTGAGGCCCTGTAGTTCCTTCGTTGTCTAAAAAAAGAGAGAGAAAAAAGAAAAAAAAAGAAAAAAAAGAGAGAGAAAAACAGGTACAATGCTTTCTGCGGGTATGCCTCCTCCCCGCTGCCCGGTGTTTTTTGATGGTGTTCCGTATATTGATCCCGTCTCACACATGCGCCTTTCTTCGGTGCTTGGTGCTCGCCCACTTGATGGTGGTGTTTGTCGCTCTACGTCGACACCTTTTGTGACATCCACCGGTACTGTCGACCTCTCTACATCGACTACTCCAGTGTCTTCCACATGCGGCTCTGTGTCGACCTCTTCTGTCGTGTCGCTGTCTGCACGTGAGATTGCACAGCTGCGATGCCTGCTTGATGCTTGGGATTCTTCACCGACAGTTTCTGCGGGTTCCGTGACTGACTCTTCCGGAAATGCGAAACCACCTTCTACCCATTCAGGTGCATCCCCATGGATTCTTGATACTGGAGCGTCTTTTCATATGACTTATGATTCTTCCACTTTAACCTCTGTCCGTCCTGTTGAGTCTCATCTTCGTGTTCTTACGGCTGATGGCACTCCCCTGCATGTAGCTAGTCGAGGCACTCTTAGCACTTCTTCATTTCATGTTCCCTCTGTTGCTCATGTTCCTCGACTTACCATGCAGCTTATATCTGGTGGTCAGATTGTTGACTCTAGTTGTAGGGTCATTCTCGACTTTGATTCATGTTCTGTTCAGGATCGTCGCACAGGCGCTCTGATGGTCTCTGGGAGCTTGACTGGCTTCGTCTTCCCTCCGCTGCCACGGCCTCCAGTGTCACAGCTCCTGTTGCTGCATCTACCAGCTCTTTTCAACAGTGGCATCATCGTCTTGACCATTTATGTGGTTCTCGTCTCTCGTCTTTGGTTCATCGCGGTGTTCTGGGGTCTGTCTCTGGTAATGCTTCGTTGGATTGTCTAGGTTGTAGGCTTGGCAAGAAGATTCAACTACCCCATCCTCATAGTGAGTAAGTGTCCGAGCGCCCTTTTGATCTCGTTCACTCTGATGTTTGGGGACCGGCTCCCTTCGCTTCGAAAGGGGGTCATCAGTACTATATTATCTTTATAGACGATTTTCTCGGTACACTTGGATCTATTTCATGTCTTCTCGTAGTGAGGTCTTATCTATATACAAAAAATTTGTTGCCATGGTTCATACCCAGTTTTCCACTCCTATTCGTGTTTTTCGCGTAGATTCAGCTAGTGAGTATATCTCTCATGCGCTGCAAGGATTCCTTGTCGAGCAGGGTACTCTTGCTCAGTTTTCTTGTCCTGGTGCTCATGCTCAGAATGGTGTGGTTGAGCGCAAACATCGTCACCTTCTTGAGTCGGCACGTGCAATGATGATCGTCGCCTCTCTCCCGCCTCATTGCTAGGTTGAGGCTATTACCACTTCCACCTATCTCATCAACCTTCAGCCATCTGCTGCTCTACAGGGTGGTATTCCTCTTGAGCGTCTTTCTGGTCATTCTCCAGATTATTCGGCGCTTCATTTGTTCGGTTGTGTTTGCTATGTTTTGCTTGTCCCTCGTGAATGCACCAAACTGACCGCTCAATCTGTTGAGTGTGTCTTTCTTGGATATAGTGATGAGCATAAGGGCTATCGGTGTTGGGATCCTGTGGGTCGCCGGATGCGTATTTCTCGGGATGTCACCTTTGATGAGTCTCGTCCCTTCTACCAGCGTCCATCCTCCTCGGCCTTTTCCATGGAGGACATCTCTTTTCTTACGTTTCCGGACACACCTCCCTCTGTGCCCAGTATTCCTACTCCTCGTCCCGCTGTTGCAGATCCGATGCCCTCCTCTCCTATGATTTCTTCTCCTCCCTCATCGCATGCCTCTCCACCTTCATCACCGACACCTTCGTGCTCTCCACCTTCATCACCGACACCTTCCTCTTCTCCACCTTCATCACCGATACAGTCCCCATCTCCACCTCCAGTTATTCCACCTCTTCCCTCCTTTCCTTTCCATTATACTCATCGTCGACGTGTTGTGGATGAGTCTACTGATGTGCCCTCTACTTCTAATGTGTCGTCTTCCTCCTCTCAGCCGACTTATGGTCTTCGTTCTCGGCCTTGTCCGCCCCCTAATCGATATTCTCCTTCTCGCTATGGTCTTTCGACTGTTGTTGAGCCGACTTCTTATCGAGATGTTGTTGTTCATCCTGAATGGTAGTTTGCCATGGCAGAAGATATTGCTTCCCTTGAGCGCACCGGCACATGGGATCTGGTTTCTCTTCCGCCCCGTGTTCGTCCCATCACTTGTAAGTGGGCCTATAAGATTAAGACTCGCTCTGATGGTTCTCTTGAGCGTTATAAAGCTCTTCTTATGGATCATGGCTTTCAGCAGTGGTCGTGATTATGATGAGACTCTTGCTCCTGTGGCCCATATGACAACTATTCACACACTTCTCGCTGTGGCCTCTGTTTGTCATTGGTTCGTGTCTCAGCTTGATGTTAAGAATGCCTTTCTTAACGGTGAGTTGCGTGAGGTAGTTTATATGCAGCCACCAACTGGGTATTCAGTTCCTGATGGCATGGTTTGTCGTCTTCGTCACTCTCTATATGGCCTTAAGCAAGCCCCCTACGCTTGGTTTGAGCGTTTTGCCTCAGTGGTTACTGCAGCTGGTTTTTCGCCTAGTGCTCATGATCCACCTTTCTGCTCGTGGTCGCACTCTTCTTCTTCTATATGTTGATGACATGATCGTCACCGGCGATGATCTTGAGTACATTGCCTTTGTCAAGGACCATCTCAGTGAGCAGTTTTCTATGTCTGATCTTGGTCCTCTTCGTTACTTTCTTGGGATTGAGATTTCTTCCACATCTGATGGCTTTTTTATTTCCCAAGAAAAGTATATCCAAGATCTTCTTGCTCGTGCGGCCCTTACTGATGAGCGCACTGTTGAGACTCCTATGGAGCTTAATGTTCACCTTCGTGCTTCTGATGGTGAGCCCTTGTCTGATCCAACTCGTTATCGTCATCTTGTTGGGAGTCTTGTCTATCTCGCCGTCACTCGTCTCTATCATGTTCATATCCTGAGTAAGTTTGTTTCTTCTCCCACTTCGGTTCACTATAGTCACCTTCTTCGTGTTCTACGATATCTGCGTGGCACGATCTCTCACCGTCTCTTCTTTCCTCATTCCGGCTCGTTACAGCTCCAGGCCTATTCAGATGCTACCTGGGCTAGTGATCCTTCAGATCTCCGTTCACTTTCTGCTTACTGTGTCTTTCTTGGTGGTTCTCTCATTGCCTGGAAGACGAAGAAACAGACTGCAGTTTCCCGTTCGAGTGCAGAGGCTGAGGTACGAGCTATGGGTCTCCTCACGGCAGAGGTGACTTGGTTACGCTGGTTACTTGAGGATTTTGGTGTTACTATTACTACACCTACTACACTCTTGTCAGACAGTACATGTGCTATCAGTATTGCGCGGGACCAGTGAAGCATGAGCTCACCAACCATATTGGTGTTGATGCTTTCTTCGTGCTCGCTAGTGTACATGACCATGTTGTTGCTCTTCAATATGTGCCTTCCGAGTTACAGCTGGCGGACTTCTTCACGAAGGCCCGGACTCGAGCGCAACATGGATTTTACCTCTCCAAACACAGTGTTGTGGATCCACCATGAGTTTGAGAGGGGGTGTTAGAGTTATATTTATGGTCACTTTTGGCCTTTTGTATTCTGGCCTTTGGCCTTTTCTGTACATGTATATATGATGGCATTTTGCCTCTGATAATACTAAGTTGCATATTTTCCTAACACACACACACACACACACACATATATATAGGTAAATTAACTGGGGCACCTTGGTGCCTGGGCACCTTGATCGGGTCCAACCCATTAGTACATCTTCTGATTTGTTTCTTTTTTGCGTTCCAGACTTTCCATGTATGAAATAGCAAGACACATTTTAAATTATCTAAATCAATACGCTTCCTTTTATTGATTTCTATGTCTCATACCTTTCCTTGTGGAATTTTAGATAATATATTTGCGACTATATACCAAAAAACAATAGGTTTCGTGCCCACTTATTTGCATGGACATATATCCATAGAACTTATCATACCCAATTATTTGTGAACATCTACTTAAAAATAAATAGTTAAAATACCTATGTGTTTTTTGAGTATGTACTCAAGCATTTCATGCCGGGGTATGTAGTAGTAGAGAAATACTGTGAGTATGCACATACCTAAAAATATATTAAGTAATTTCAATTCCACATATCCATAAATATTTCAGGCATGTAGTTGTTGGGTTTTATACTAACAAAAATATTTATGTGTGGGTGTTATATGTAGTTAGAATATACACAACTCTAGGTATTATACCTAATAAAAATATACACATACTCAATAATACCCATGTGTACGTGTTGGTAATTCAATCAAAATGTGGAACATGCATACCCTCCTATTTACAAATAGTTTTTCAGTATTCCTAATGAGTTTCTATAAAACATGACAAGAATTAATAGGCAATTAATCATGACGAATTAATTCTCTCTCTTATTACATCTATCTACATTGAATATTGTCATGCATGGTACTCTTCTATTGCCCACGAAAGGAATCTTTCCATTCATAATGCATAGGGCCACATTCATGGCATTAAATTAGCAATTATGTCATAATTATTTTGATCGGCAATTTACAATGGAATAACCCGTTAACAAATATACCCGTTACAATAGCACACATCTAAATGCAATCTAGTGGTGAAAAGGCAAGGAGCCTGGGCACCTAGGTGTCCCAAACAGCCGTCCTATATATATACGCGTGATCTAATTTTTTTGTATGAGGAGAACATCAAAGCCAATCAATTTGCTATTAGAACGTCTCAAAAAAAATTGCTATTAGAAAGATTAACATACTAATGTCTTCCATATTTGCTGAAATGAAGACAGGGACATGTGGTCCATACTACTAGATATTGTGATCTACTCTTTAGGAGCAGAAATATGGAAGTCCTATGCCAAATGCCAACAGCTCGGTGTTCACTTTTAAAATAACGGAACAACTCAGTATGCCTTTTTAAATAAGACTAATGCTTGACCCCTAAAAGAAACATCACGATGAGCCTAGGATCCGGGCCACTGGACCAAAAGAGCCAAGCTAATGGTACCCCCAAATATGAATCGGACTGCAAATGGACCAAATGTGGGGAGTGTCTTTTGGTTTTTTTTTTGCAAAGTTGTAACAGCAGGGAGTTTTGGCCAATGATCTAGTCAAATGGTTCTAGGGTGCCGCTCGTTTTTGCATGTGATGCTCTAGTCATCATAATAGGTGAAGCACTAAAGTCTCAGCTACCTGCCCATTTGAAACCTGTATATATACTGGCAGAACCATCCATTGAAATGGCCGTGAAGGGACAAAAAAAGTGAGACATTATTTGGGTGAAGAGGGGTGCAGAGATGCTTGATGTGTCAAAATAGTAGCAAAATGTCCATTGGAATCAAGTTTGGTAGGAATGGGGTGCATCAGGAATTCGCATGGAAGCTGTACACTTCGTACGTGTTTTATTAGCAGTCCAGTGGTCCAGTGACGGTCGGCTGGTATTTTGGTCCCATCCAGTGGCTTGTGACCATGTTGTGGCTTGACTACACAGAGATTTGGCAAGTGAAAGACCCCCAGCAGGCGTACTCAGCTGCTGAATAAACAAATTATGAAAATTGACTACGACGCCAACTTGTTATCTGTTTTGGGTAACGTTTGGCTGGGCAACGAGTACTCCTTAATTAGTGATTTTGAAGAAGGGAGCAACTAGTTAACGAGCGCTCCTTCGGGAGCCTCGCAACGATCAGCGCCATTTGGCGCTCTCAGCCATTCGCCACTTGTCGCGCTCTGGACCCTTCCTTTAAATTTTATTTTTTTATTTTTCCGCGCGCGTTTTCGGCTTTTTAGACGGTTTTTTCTGGGTTTTTTCGACGCTTTGGTTTTCTCCCGGTCTTCCTTAGCTTTTCAATAAAAAAAATCAAAAAAAAAATTATGCGAAAAAAACGTGTTTTCTTTTTTTCGCGAAAGTCACGGTTTTTTTTTCGCGAGAGGCATGGTTGTGCTTTAGCGAAAGTCACAGCCGTGCCTTTCAGAAACGAAAAAAAAGTGTGTTTTCTGTTTTTTTTCTTTCGCGAGAGTCACGGTTTTGCGTCCGCGAGAGGCACGATTGTGCTCTCGCGAGAGTCACGGCCGTGCCTCTCGGAAAGGGAAAAACAAAACGCGTTTTCTGTTTTTTTTCACGAGACTCACGGTTTTGCTTCCGTGAGAGGCACGGTTGTGTTTCCGAGAGTCACGGCCGTGCCTCTCAGAAAGGGAAAAAATATGTGTTTTCTGTTTTTTTCGCGAGTCACTGTTTTGCTTCCGCTAGAGGCATGGTTATGCTTTCATGAGGGTCACGGCCGTGCCTCTTGGAAACGGAAAAAACACGTTTTCTATTTTTTTTCTTCCACGAGAGTCACGATTTTGCTTCCACGAGAGGCACGGGTGTGATTTCGCGAGAGGCACGGATGTGCCTCTTTCGGAAAGGAAAAAAAACCATGCTCCCGGTTCGGTTTTTTGTCTGGTTTTTTTCGTTCGGTTTTTTCGTGAAAAAAGTTCATCAAAACCTATCAACATGGGATCTAGTTTTGAAGATCTCGACGCGAGGAATCCAATGGTGAAAACGGTTCAAGATTTGAACGCACGGTTTAAAAGATAAAACATTTTGAATAAACAGATCTATGAAAAAGGGAAAACTATCGTGTTGTGACAAGTGGCGCGCTGCATGTGCGCCACTTGTCGCGAGCTGGGAAAGTGGAGTGTTCTTTGCAACAAGTACTCCTTAACTAGTGATTTTGAAGAAAGCCCTAATAGCTTCCCTGATTGGTTGAACCCCTAATACCATGATTTATCCTTTCCTAGCTTGATTTTTCGGTTGTTTCATCTCCGTGTAAATCTATACCACCCTACTAATAAAGTAAGGTGCGTTTTTCTGATTTTTTCATCCGTTCACCGATGTAAAGTTTTTTTTCTATCTGAGGTGGTACTAGATTTTTATGCATCCGTCTGCTATAAAAGAAAAAAACAATTTTCGTACATGGGCCGCGAGCTGTGGCCTGGCGAAACCAGCTCACTTATTTATCTGCCCAAACCAACTCGAAAAAATTTATCTGCCCAAACAGCTGTGGAAGCCTATTGCCGAACGAGCGTCAAATAGTTCGAACTTCGCACAGGATGTCCAAGAATGGACGGCCCATTTGCTTTTTTTCTTTGTTTTGTTTCTATTTTTTTCCTGTTCCTTTCTCCTTTTCTTTCCTGCTTCTTTTTAACTTCTAATTTTGGATTATTTTCCCTTTTCTCGTAAACTAAAATCTTGAAAAATTCGTTCAAACTTTCAATTTCCTTTCCATATTTTAGAAACAAAAATAGAATTTAAAATTTTTGTTTCCTATCTTGTAAAATGTTCAGAACTTTGTTTCCATTCCAAAATATGTTCAAAATTAAGAAACAATTCCCATTGTTTCATAACAAGATTGTGTATTACAAAAAATAAAGATTTTCAGAATAATTTGCATTTTAAAAACATTACATATTCTAAAAATATTTTTGTTTTAGTGAAATGTTCACAAATTAAAAAAAATGTTTGTAGTTATAAAACACATTTTCCAAACTTATTCTAAATGTTCAAAACATGTTCACACATTCAACAAATGTTCGTATTTTTTCAAAAGGTTCATGTTGCCAAAAAATGTTTATGAATTGTTTTTAAAAATCTACCTATTTCAAATGATGTTCGTATTTTTTCAAAAATGATCGAAAATTTCAAAGAATGGTTCATATTTTTGAAAACTATTCGGGGTTTCAAGAATTGTTCATGTTTCCAAAATTATTTGGCAATTCATAAATATTAATTTATTTTCGAAAAAATCAAAAAAAATGTTTTGAATCTGACATTCCAGCATATTCTTAAACATTCGGGCGGGACAATGGTTAGCAGGACCCATTTATTCGAGTGGCTAGCAGCCCGTGGTCGAGTTTTTGAGGTCGCGAGTTTGATCCTTCAACACGTCACTTTTTTAAATTTATATCGTGCCTTACAAACATAGGTCGTTTTGCTGCCTGCCAATGGGCCGGCCTAGATGTGAACTGTTGTGCGTCCCACGCGCTATTTGATGATAAAAGAGAATATGCTTGTTCGCTATAATTGAAATATATTGTGGGCACGTGCCAAGAAAAGAGAATATGCCGGTTTGCTCTAATTAAGAAGAAATGTGGGCATGTGAGCGCTGAAATAATTAAAGAGAATAAACCTTGATAAAAAGGGACTTCCTGGTTATGCGTGAATTATGCTAATAAAACGAGATTTATGCGTTGCAATTAGTAATCCATCCTGTTACGTTGTCGTGGGAGATAGTGGTCGAAGCAACCGTGCCCTGAAGGTCGCCGCGCAGCTACCAAATGAGGAGACAGCCACAAACCCGACACGGAGGTGAACCTGAAGAAAAAAAAACACAAGTTGGGTGGTCGCCGCAACATCTCGCTGGACAAACATGACTCACGGGAAGACCACTACTCCTCGCTCTATCACCCCACCGCTATGGATACCATTTCTGGTGAACACATAATTTATCTCTCTCGTTGTTTCTCAAAAAAAATATCTCTCCCATTGCAACGCATGGGCATATGTGCTATCTCTCCCAAATAGAAAACTTAGACCCGTCCTCTGATATGGGCGTGAGGCGCATCAACCTCCGGCTAGCTGGCAATGTTGTGTGACGCACCGTTAGTCATCTTTCCTCCTCTTCTAATTTTCTACCCTCACGATGAATACTAGGAAGAGGTAACAGATTGTTGCATATTGAGATTTCAGATGCCATTTTTCTCGGTAATATTGATATTATATATATATATGGCAAAATATGCATGATTCAAAAGGGCCACTGCATAAATATGTTTATACTAAAGTATGATTTTCCTATTTAATTTATGTATGAAATTATTTGTTACCAAAATCTTGATATCGCAAGGTTTGGATCCTCGCACCGCCATTGGTCCCACCAAAATAATGTTTGGTCCTTTGTACAAACAAGAACAACTGGACAATCTCACACCTCGCATGGGGATCCACAACTTCTAGTGAGATGCTCATCTTCTGGCTCTCTTGGACAAATAGTATGCGATCACCGACGTGCGATGCCTCGGTGAGAGAGGAAAAATGTTGTCACGTGATGGAGGTGGAATTCCCATGTAGTATATGGGTTATGTATACGAGCAAAACTCACAAGCTAATCAGACTAATTTCTAAAAGACTAATGTACTATACTGCCCACCATATTTATTTTGTTCATGGTGAGCCTAGGGATAGCCAAGCCAGTTAATGGTACTCCCAAATATGGAGCAGGGTGCAAATGGACCAACAATGGTGAGTGCTAGAGCAACAATCCACGGTTCTGAGGCGCCGCTCTTTTGCATATTTCGCAGTCTGCACTAGTCACAGTAGGTTCAATTGAATAGGCTCACTCACTCTAAACACCACATCAAAAACTTTGAATAGGCTCGTCGCACATGGATTTTGGACTCGTTGCTACCGACTTGTCACTAATGCGGACGATACGTCAGAAACATCAACAACTCGAGGCCCTCATCAAACTCGATTTTCATTGGTTCACCATGTGCAAAGTATGCCATATTGCACACGGGCTTATTTGCAATGCATGCAGTATAACAAAATCACATGATTTCAAATATAAACATCACATAGGCAAGATCACATCCATATAGCATAACCAACATGCATATGACAAAGTTCTATAGGACATCCATATGTATGACAAAGTTCAAAGCCAACATAACACGTCCATAACATGAATCATAGATCACAGTCATGCATAAAATTGCATAATGATTGAAATCTAACTAACAAATTTCTAGAGATCTAACTGGTATCAGCAAGGTATATGTAGGATAGGGCCATAGGGGATATGATTTGGAACATATTATAGTGGATCTGCTAGAGATGTCCGCCTTCCAACTTTGAAGATCTTCTTTAGGGTGATAGTCCTTGGTCTGACATCTGGTTGGTGATGTGGCTTGAAGCTACGTCGGTATTTCCCCAAAGAGGAAGGGATGATGCATCACAGCGGCGGTATGTATTTCCCTCAGATATGAAACCAAGGTTATCGAACCAGTAGGAGGACCAAGCAACAGAACGTAAACAGCCCCTTCATATAGATAAAAAATCCTCGCAACCCGACGTGTAAAAGGGGTTGTCAATCCTTTTCGGGCACGATGCCTCAAGATTGGCAAAAGGACGTGAGATAAATTTGTAGTAGATTGATAGATCGAATGCCAAATAAAAATTTGGTGTGAATCGGGTGTGTTTTGCTGCAGTATGACGCATAGAGTTCAATTTCATGTCAGATTTGCAATGCAGTGTTGCTGCTGTGCTGTCAAAGACTCGGGTGTGTTTTGGTGCAATTCGCTAGTCTCTCATGTGCAGCTCATTATCCCTGTGTATGAAGTGTAGTTTGTTTGTGTTTTGATGCAATTCCCTAGTCTCTCATCTGCAGCTCATTACCCCTCTGTATGAAGGGCAATTTGTTTCATATGTCTCAAAATTCAATCGACTATATCAATACTTACAGTGCGTTTGGTCCTTGGATATGGTTCACTTTTGAGAGTGATGAGGTTCACTTGTGCAAAACATGGAGTGCGAAAACTTAGCGAAACAAAAAAAGTAATGTGGTTCACTTCAATATATGTCGCGGTTCACTCGCCATCGTCTATGCGGTCCACTCGCTTGGTCAACGCGCGTAAAAAATTAAAAAGTATGAAAAAATACAACAAAAACTCATGAGGTTCACTTTTGATAGTGTTGCGGTTCATTTTCGGGAGTGTTGCAGTCCACACTCGTTCATAAAAAAGTTGAAAAAAAGACAACAAAAAATTTTGCGAGAAAGTTTATGTCCGACAAAAAGAAATCATGAAGTTCACTTGACTGCCTGCTGCAGTGCGGTTTTCCATTTGAAGCAGTGCATTCTTCTGTCCGATGAAGTACACACGATGATTTTGGTCTTGTGAAAAACAGAGTGTCCGCTTTTTGGTAAATTTAAAACTGCTCTTAATAGCTTTCCAACGACGTATTACACGTCTCGTTTCGACAAATGGTTCAAAAACTAGAGCAAAAACAGTACCGAAAATTTAAAAAAATTGAAAAACAGAAATCCGTGATTTAGTAAATTTGAAACTGCTCTTAAACCGTAACGAATTAGAGAAAACAATAGTTATGAAAAAGATGCGCCTCGATGATATCTATCCAACAGTGTATCATTGGCCTCATTCCGATGAGCAGTTTAGAAAAAAACGCGAAAAAGCGCTCGCTGCCACTCTTTGTGGGCCGCACCGTTTTTGAAATTGCTCTTAAACCGCGGGGAAACTCGAAAAGTGTTCAACATGGCGAAGTTGCGCCTAATCCATAGCTTTCCAACGGTATATTATACGCCTCGTTACGAACGGTTAAAAAATTAGAGCGAAAACAGTACCAAAAAAACACTACGCACATTTTTTTCCGACATGAAGTTCACTAGTCTCTGTAATGCAATGCTCTTGCTAAAGAAAGTGCAGTGCCCTCGCGTTGATATGTAGTGCAGAAGTGTTATCAGAATAACTATTCTGATAATATTATCAGAATAGACGAGCTGTATATATATATATATTGTTAGAGTTATATTTATGGTGGCTTTTAGCCTTTTGTATTCTGGCCTTTGGCCTTCTCTGTACATGTATATATGATGGCATTTCGCCTCTGATAAGGCTAAGTTGCATATTTTCCTAACATGGTATCGAGCTTAGGTTCTTTTTTCTGCATGATTGCAACTCGTGCTGGATCCATCTAGTACTACTGCCGTTGTCTTCTTTCAGGCCGGCTGAATTTCTTCAATTCTCTCTGGCTTGGCCATGCCGCCTGGCTGTCCTCGGTCCTCAAGCAGCCGGTTCTCCTTCTCTGGCCTCCTTGTCCAAATTGAAGAGGTCGCTCATACCTTGTTCGTTGCTTCCTGGGAGGAGCCGATATCGGAGGTCCGCATCTCCGTCCCCGCCGTCGCCTCGCTCCCA
>NW_024120940.1:0-8373 GCF_003073215.2 Triticum urartu
AGCATACAAATCAAGCACATGCGGAAGCTTAACATGTCTGAGTACAGACATCTACAAATGAAAAAGGCTAAGAAACCTGACTATCTACCAGATCCTGCCGAGGGCACAAGATCGTAGCTGAGGTATCGAGCTAAACGTTGAAGTCCACGCGAAACTACTAGCGAGACTGAAGTCTCTTTGCAAAACATAGATTAAGCAAACATGAGTACAAAAGTACTCAGCAAGACTTACATCAGAACTAGCTACATATGCATCGGTATCAACAAAGAGGGGTGGGGGAGTTTAACTGCAGCAAGCCAGCTTTGACTCAGTGGCTAACCTGAACTACGACTGCAAGCAACTCTTTTGAGGTGGCGCACACGAGTCCACATATTCACCATTCAATACACCACTATGGATCCGCTCCCGTATCCCTATGAGAAGTCCATCCATAGCACTCACACTTATCTTGCGAGTTTTAGAGTATCCACTTTCACTTGTCTATGAACTATGCAAGGGGTCCAAGTTTCCATATCCGAGGAATCCGGCTATTCGAATAGATAATGATAACCCTGCAGGGGTGTACTTCTTCACACACGCTCCCACCACTTATCGTTCTTTACATGACATGTACTCGGCAACCTTCAAGCGGAAGCCCAACGAGGGTGTCGGCCACGGCCTACCTAAACACTCAAGTCTCTAGTCCAGGTTTATCGCCTATCCATGTTCCATCCGCAGGGAGTCCGGTCGAGGTTTCGACATACGGCCCCGAACGATGTGTACAGGGTTCCGGGACACCAAACGGGCGCCCGGCATGCCCGGCCACGGTGTATCTACCGCATCATAGCCCACCCCTAGGGTCAGCGCTACGCACAGCCGCCAACACATAACCTACAAACACCAGAAACTAGTTGCAACTCCTGGACAGAGTACTAGGGTGATTAAGAAGCCGAGAGGGTCAATTAAGGATCCCAATGAGTGGTAGTAGTTGTTCATGGATCACAGACACAGAACTCAGTTCCTGAGGACGGCTGCAATGAGACAACCCACCATGCCTGAGGATCCCATCGAATAGGAGCGCTTCAAGTGCCGGCTTATTGCCACAGAAAAAATCCTGAAGAAAAAGCAACAACAGCTTCAAGCTGAGCAAGATCTGCTAGTAGATAGATGTACTGAGGTCCTGGCAGCCGAGGAACACGAACTCGAGCGCCAATAAAAAGTTTCCCAAAGTGCAGGTTGCTACCGCAACTTGAAGAGGAAGCATTAAAGTCTGCGCTTCCAGCGTATGATGCGGCAGATCGGCCACCTCATGGCCGTGACAAAGTGGCATATAAGCCTGAAGTCCAGCCTGCACCCCGTCGCCAGTCAAACAAAAACAGCAAGGCCCAGGGTAACACGCAGGACATGCGAGACGTATTGGAGAACAAAGCAGGACACAAAAGATCGATCTTCGGATCACGAAGGCGCGCCCCAACACATGATGATGACCGTCATGCCGGATATACCAAAAACAAATCCGGCCGGGCCGAACAAAGCAGACAAGACTCATACGAACTGCGTCGTGACATAGCCCGGCACAGAGGCGCCGCACACCCCCTATGCTTCACTGATGAAGTAATGGATCATGAATTCCCAGAAGGGTTTAAACCCATGAACATCGAATCATACGATGGTACTACTGACCCCGCGGTATGGATCGAGGATTTCTTCCTCCACATTCACATGGCCCGCGGGGATGATCTACACGCCATCAAGTATCTCCCGTTGAAACTCAAAGGACCGGCTCGGCATTGGCTGAATAGCTTGCCAGCAAACTCCATCGGAAGTTGGGAGAACCTGGCAGACGCATTCCCGGATAACTTCCAGGGCACATATATGCGACCACCGGATGCAGATGATTTGAGTCACATAACACAATAGCCCGGAGAGTCAGCCAGGAAATTCTAGACCCGGTTCCTAACCAAAAAGAGCCAAATTGTGGACTATCCGGATGCCGAAGCCCTAGCGGCCTTTAAACATAACATCCGTGACGATTGGCTCGCCCGACATCTCGGCCAAGAGAAGCCAAGGTCCATGGCAGCCCTCACGACACTCGTAGCAACAACACAGCAAGCAACACTGGCAAATCAGAGGCCAGAGATAGCAACGGCAAACCCCAGCGCAACAAACACAAACGCCGCAAACATGGTGAAAGCGCCGAAGACATGGCAATCAATGTCGGATTTAATAGCTCTAAGTCCGATCAGTGGACAGGGCCACTCAAAAATGACAATTTGGGTCTGTCCAGTTTGGACCGCATACTCGACCGTCCATGCCGAATTCATGGCAAACTAGGAACACCAGCCAATCATACCAACAGAGAATGTTGGGTCTTGAAACAAGCTAGCAGGTTAGGCGCCAAAAACAAAGATAAGGGGTCTCAAAGCGATGACAGCGACGAGGAGCCCAGATCACCGAATAGAGGAGGACAAAAGAAATCTCTCCAGCAAATCCAAATGGTGAATATGGTAAACGCCACCCACACTCCCAACCCGGACCTGATGCACACCCTTAGGGATGTCTACCTAACGAAACCAGTCAGCCCGCAATACAAACTAGGGCCGGTCACCTTCAACCAAATGGATCGTCCGGTCAACACCAGTCACGGCAATCCAGCCGCACTAGTCCTTGACCCAATAATTGACGCGTTACACCCCACACGAGTCCTTATGGACGGAGGCATCAGTCTAAATCTGCTTTACCATGACACAGTGCACAAGATGGGCATCGATCATTAGATGATCAAACCCACTAAAGCCACCTTTAGAGGTATTATACCAGGCGTGGAGGCCAGCTGTACCGGCTCCATCGCCCTCGAGTTAGTCTTTAGATCACCAGACAATTACCGTGCCGAAGAGTTAATCTTCGACATCGTCCCCTTTCGCAGTGATTATTAGGCACTGCTCGGGTGAACTGCGTTCGCTCGATTCAACGTGGTGCCACATTATGCCTACCGTAAACTCAAGATGCCCGGTCCGCGCGGCGTCATCACGGTTAATCGCGAGGCTGAACTCTCCCTTGGTACCACAGAGTATGCCACCGCTTTAATAGCAGAAGCAAGGGAGGGCACCTTTCAGTCAAATCTTGAGTCGACGGCTAAAACTCCGGACACATTCAAAGTAGGCCGAACTACTTCACGGCAGGATAGCCCGGATCATCCAGGGCTCCACTAAACATTCCGGTGAAGTCCAGAACATGCCACATATCGCGGCTCAACCGCTCTCTGGCACACAAATATTTCTTACATTTCCTTTGCAGGCTCACCTTTGCGCAGACCGGGACCGGTGACATGGTACCAGCTCGAACGCACAAGGGAATCTTTAGATATTCCTCACGACGTCCATCCGACTATACTCTGGATCTGCACACATCTTCTTCCTCCCCGGTCCCAGCAGGTTCCACAGTCATATTCCTCCTTTTTTATCGCATTACCTGTACTCATACGCTTCGACGTACTATTCAAATACAACATGTGGATTTATATGACGCTTATTTGCTGTTATTTCTTATTGAAACTCTTTTGTTAAGTGGCATCCGTACACCGTGATATGCCATTGCCAGGGGCTTCGTTTTACCGATAATACGGCAATAAAGTCCGAACACCTTCACGGAAATTCGGCACCCCGAACTTATAGCATTATATGCATCAGCTCTGAATCATGTCTTGGGTCAAATGTTGGGTTTGCCCGGCTCCCATTTTTTGCTTCCTTACGTTCCGCTATATCGGCTAAGGCGGCACAAGGAGAACTACTACGATTGTGTCCCGGTTCTTCCGGACGAGCACCTCAGTAGAGAAAGCAGAGAACTGACTGTCATGATACGGCGAGAGCTGGTCAGCTGTTCGAGAGGTTCTAAAATCTTTAAGGATTTCTCTCGCATAATGCCATAACCAATGCAGCGTGCGATGGATCGGTTCTTCGTCCGATCAGGTGCCTATAGGGCCCCTCGTGCGGTCTTCCGAACACCAGGGAATGCGCCTACCTTCCTAATGCTCCTATGGCTAAGTGAGAATGATAAAGCCCTATAGTCCGATTGCCTGGTTCACTGTGCTGAACACCTCCTTCAAAGGACGCAACACTTGGGTAAGGAGTGATCAGGTTTCTCCCGAACACCCCTGTATTTCTTACAAGGGGGCAGAAGCCGACGACTGGCCAATTCTCAGGTTTAATATATAAAACGGCCGCACAGGAGGGTAAACTTTTACAACAGGCAATAAATAATAGAAATGACCTTGTTCACACATTACAAAGGACAACATGACTATATTCATGGAAATACAATGTCCTTGGTGCATTGCTCCACTGCAAGGCAGGATCCTTTCAGGACACTTTCATAATACAATTCGGGCTTGCGGTGCTCCTTTCCCTCTGGCGGTCCCTTGGTCATCATCTTTTCAGCATCCATCTTCCCCCAGTGCACCTTTGCGCAGGCAAAGGCCATTCGTGCACCTTGTATGCAGACCGACCGCTTGATGATGTCAAGTCGAGGGCAGGCACTAACAAGCTGCTTCACGAGTCTGAAGTAGCTACCTGGAATCGGCTCGGCGGGCCATAGTCGGATAATCAAATCCTTCATGGCTAGTTCGGCCGCCTTATGCAGTTTGGTCAGCTGTTTCAATTGATCGGTAAAAGGCACCAGATAATTTGGTGCCAGATACTGCGACCAGAAGAGCATATCCATAGTATTCCCCTCTTCGGCTCGGTAGAATTGGGCGGCATCCGATATGCTACGAGGAAGTTGCGCAAATACCCCTGGAGAAATCCGAACTTAAAATTATAAAGCATAATTTTCTCCTGAAATACTTGCTTTACATGGAAAAAGACCTTACCCGCCGTGATCTCCCTCGCCTCTTGGATCTCCTGCAGGGCATCTTGGGTTTTCCCACGGGCATCGCACACGGCCTGATGAGCCCTGGTGAGTTCGGATTCTTTCTCCGTTAAACTTTGCTCCAGGGTCTCGCATTTTTTCATGGCCTCTTGGAGCTCTCGCCTAGATTCCACAACCTTGGCCTCATGCTTCTCACTAAGAGCCTGCTCTGCGGCTTCCTTTTCCTCGGCCTTGGCAACAGCCTTCTTCAGAGCCTCGACTTCGGTCATCACCCCTGGCGCAAATCATGACACATACTCTATCATACTGAAAATTCGTTCGCACTAAACGCAAACAAGATTTGTGCATACCTTGTTGATCTTCCAACTGCCTTTTTAACTGGCCAAGCTTTGCTCTGGCCCGCTCCAGATTTCGATTCAGTTGGGAAACCTCCGCGGTACGGCAGTAGCCGCTACAGACGCCTGCTTACAAAAGAAGAGAGATAGATGTCATCAAATGAGTCTTCCTGCGAAAAATATATTTGATCCTCTTTCCGGTTCTTTCTTCACTGGACAGTGTATCAGGGGCTACTATCCATACTATGACACTCTTCGAAACCGTATAAAACATACCTCAAAACCTCTCATAAGGTCGATACAGGCTTCATTGAGTCCATTTTCAGTGGACTGAATCTTCTCAATCACCGCACCCATAAGGGCACGGTGTTCATCAACGATGGAGGCACTCTTTAGCGCCGCCAATAAAGCACCCGGCGCCTCTGGATGGACAGAGGTCGCCGGTGGAACAGGGACGCCCTCTCCAGCCGAGGAAGGCCGCCTGCTTGATTCCGGAGCCGTATTGGTCTCCAAAACTGTGTCCGGCTGGGGGCCGAATTCAAGATGGTCCCCGCCGTCGACTCCTGTGGGGATCTTATCCCCCATGTCTCCGGTCCCAGAAGTTTGACCTCTAGGCATCACCTTCATGATTTTCTCCACCCCTCCTTGGACGGAGTCCCTCTGGGACGAAGCCTCGGTGTTGATCACATGTTTGGGGGGAGGGGCCTTCGGAGGCGTCCCGCTCTCCATAGCATTCGAGCTCAGGAAATCCTCGGACGAGGATTGTTCGGGACGGGACCCCATCGGACTACAAAAAATATGGCTCAGGTTAAAATACTATTCCATGATGGGTCCGGACACATGAACGTGTTCGGATTTTATATACTTACGAGTTCACTAGGGGCTGGGCCCTAGGATCCCACGCCGGGCTGCTATCAGCGGCGGCTGTGGACTCTTCCGGAAGAAGAGTTTTTCCCTTTTTAGGCGACTCGGCCTCCAAGTGTACGGAGGCCGTCCTCTTCTTTCTTCCCCCTACTGGGATTTGTCTTTCTCCTCCTCGTCCTCTTTGGAGGCGGTTCGGGCACGGTGACGAAGGCCGCCCCGGGTCTTTTTGGCCTCCTTTTCGGTCTTCTTCTCCGGCACCTTGTAAGGCACCGGGTCCAACATTTTCGTCAGAAGTGGGCCGGCCGGTTCTTCGGGCAGCAGGGCCGGACATTGGATCCGCCCCGCCTTCTTCATCCAGCCCTAGGAGAGTTGTGTAAAACACATTAAGCGTTTCCCTTGAGTTATGCGAATAAAACGTATGGTAACTTACCGAGCTTGCAGGGCGGGACAGTTGGTACCCGCGGTCCTCGGCCGAGTCCGGCCATGATTTGTCGGGCTTAAAAAGCACCTTCCAGATGTCTTCGTGCAAGGAGCCAAAGAGCTCTCACAGGGTCTGGTGCTTGGTCGAATCGAATTCCCATAGATTGCAAGTCCGATGTTGACAAGGTAGGATCCGATAGACTAACATCACCTGGACTACATTGACAAGTTCGATATTCTTGTCTTCCATATCCTTGATGCGCGTCTGGAGCGCCAGCAGTTCGTCGGATGAAGACCAGTCTAGGCCCTTCTTGAGCCAGGACGTGAGCCGCAGAGGGGCTCCGGATCAGAACTCGGGAGCAGCGCCCCACTTCGCACCGCGCGACTCAGTAATGTAAAACCACTCCTGTTGCCACTCCCTGTCGGAATTATTGAAGGTACCCGTTGGCCATGTGACATTGGGCATCTTGCTCACCATAGCGCCCCCGCACTCAGCGTGCTCACCACCCACTACCTTGGGCTTCACATTAAAGATCTTCAGCCATAAGCCGAAGTGTGGCGGGATGTTGAGAAAAGCCTCGCACACGACAATGAATGTTGAGATATTGAGGAAGGAATTGGGGGATAGATCATGAAAATTGATCCCGTAATAATACAAGATGCCGCGAACAAATGGGTGGAGGGGAAACCCTAGCCCGCGGATAAAATGAGGGAGGAATACGACCCTTTCGTGGGGTTCTGGGGTAGGGACGATCTGTCCCTCTGTCGGGAGATGGTGGCCGATTTCCTGGGCTAGATACATGTCCTCTCAAAGTATCTTGATGTCCTTCTTCTAGACTGTAGAGGCCATCCACTTGCCTCCCGCTCCGGACATATTTGGTGTGGTTCTTTGGAGAAAATGCGAAATTGGGCGCTGGAGCTCGAGTGCGCAAGAATGGATGGGCAGGAGAGAAGAAGGTGTGGGTAAAAAGGTGGAACCCTTACCCCTTTATAAGGGCGGAAGAAACTATGCGCCTCCCCGCTTGCCTGGTAAAACTCGCTTATTCCCCAAGCGTCATGATTGATGGCGTGGTTGGGTTACCCACACCCATATTCATGAGAATCCCGTGATAAGGGGACACAATCTCTGCTTTGACAAGACGTGCCAAGAAAACCACCTCACAATATGTGCAGTAGCTGGTTGAGAAAAACGATTCGAATAATAACCGGGGCCATGGCATGATGCCACGTTATGAAAAGTTGTCAGCAGATTAGATTTGTGGAAATATTATACTCTCTACGGTGGTATGTGGAATTTGTTTTGCAGAGCCGGACACTATCCCTGTGTTCAAAATCTTCTATTGAGTATTCGGAGGAGGAACCCGCCTTCCAATGTTGAAGACAATCTGCACGTCGGACTCGTCGTCATTGAAGCCATGTTCAGGGGCTACTGTGGGAGTCCTGGATTAGGGGGTCCTCGGACAGCCAGACTATATACTTTGGCCGGACTGTTGGACTATGAAAATACAAGATTGAAGACTTCGTCCCGTGTCCGGATGGGACTCTCCTTTGCTTGGAAGGCAAGCTTGGCGATTCAGATATGTAGATCTCCTCCCTTGTAACCGACTCTGTGTAACCCTAGCCCCTCCGATGTCTATGTAAACCGGAGGGTTTTACTCAGTAGGACAACGACAATCATACCATAGGCTAGCTTCTAGGGTTTAGCCTCTCCGATCTCGTGGTAGATCAACTCTTGTAATACTTATATCATCAAGATCAATCAAGCAGGAAGTAGGGTATTACCTCCATCGATGTCAGGACCCTGATTCCAAATCACATCAATCTAGCCGGTAACACCTCATATCACTTTGCGGCCTCACGCACGGTATCCCACGGGTGTCGCCTTACCATGGCCTGGGACCGTTTGCGC
>NW_024120941.1:0-8273 GCF_003073215.2 Triticum urartu
ACGCCGGAAACGGCAAGAGTTGGAGTACAAATTGGGAAAGTTACATCCGGGGTGTTACAAGTTTGGCGGACACATATCTGGACTTGGCGGTGAGTGCCGTCGATGCGGCCGAATACTTCCGAGATCAAACAGATCGTGAAGTGGACAAGCTATTCTGGTCACAATTTAATGCTCCAGAGCGTACGCTTCCATTGACTAATCGGCTTACCGAATGGGCCAAGCTGAATAGATTGTCTGGACTCGCCATGAGGTATGTTGCGGATCATATGTGGCCGGAAAGGCCAAAGCCGAACAACTATTTTAGTTTGGTGCAACAGTTCCTTGGTGTGGTGTCGCGCATTAATGAGATGAAGAGGTCGGTGTGCATAGAAGGCTCACGGATGGCCCTTGCCCGTGTCAAAACATACTGGGCGGAGATGGATGCTACCACTGTCGCGGCGCAGGGTTCGGCCATAGGCCGAGTGGCTGCCGAGCACTATTTTGAAGAAGTTCTTGAAGGCGCTCGTTCGATAGAGGCCAAGTGCTCGAAGAATATTATGTTTGAGTGACATTTATTCCCATTGTAAAAACAATATTTTATTAAGTTTATCAAGGCTGTATTTATACTTTTGCCCGAAAGTATTATGATGCTTCCTGTGCGGCCGTCTATGTATATATGTATATAACCTGAAAGATTGCAGTCGTCGGCTTCAGCCCCCATGCATATAATGCGAGGGTTTTCGCAGAAGACGCATGTTCACACTTGATCCAACGTCTTGGTCCATTAAGGAGGTGATAGCGCATCGAACTAGGCAACCGGACTATAATGCTTTAACACTTTCACTTAGCCAGAGGAGTTTGATAGTGGGGCTACTATATAGCCCCTGGTGGCTCCGCACTCATCCAAATTCGGGGTGCGTACATGCCTGGCCGGGAAACGGCCCTTCGTTAAGGCGGAGGAATCCCGAAGATTCCCATAGGTCACCAAGTGGTTGACCAATCTCACGCTATATCATGACAGTCAGTTTTCGGCTTTCTCTACTGAGGTGCTCGTCCGGATGAACCAGGGCACAATCGCAGTAGTTCTCCTGGTGCCGCCTTAGCCAATAGAGCGGAACGTAAGGCAGCAAAACACAGGAGCCGGGCAAACCCAACATTTAACCAAAGACATGATTCGGAGCTGATGCATATAAGGCCAAACTCGCGACGCCGAACACTCCCTAAGGTATTCGGTCTTTCTGGTGTAAACCGGGCCTAAACAGTGCCCTTTATAATAAGCCCCTGGTGTCCAGGTACGTGCAATATTCTGACGTGGCCACGTGCCAATACGTCAGAATCCTTCTCAATTGTACTGAGAATCTGAGGGATGTGTATCAACAAGAGACAGTGAAAAAGGTTTACGCAGGGTCTTAATCTAAAAAGAATCCTTCGAACGGGTCCCTGCTACACGTCTGCGACTGTGTCTCCGTTGTGCCGTATTCTGGACGGGTGTAGCACGATGGTCATCTAAAAAAGAGAGGAACTTAATTGAAAAGTTGCCGTGCAAAAGGTAAGTTATACTAAATAAACAATATATAGTTCAAAATGAATAAAGTTGAGCCTGATTGCCACTTGTGCGCGCGCGTTGAGCCCCTTGTATGGTAATAGGGGTATAGCCATCAAACCTGTGTCATGTACATATAGTTGTACCGGACTCGTCCAACCGTGTCCATGGTCTTAACGACCTGTCAGATGCTTTAGTTAGTGAGGCCGTTTGGTGTGCAGCTGCGGAGGCAGCCGCACTGTCTTCCGCTCGCAAGGAGCGCTCAATATTCCAATTTACTGTAATGATGTCGCATGGACCGGGCATCTTAAGCATGAGGGAAGCGTAATACGGTATTGCGTTAAAGCGAGCGAAAGCTTCGCGTCCGAGTAGTGCTTGATAGCCACTTTGGAACGAAGCAATGTGGAAAGTTAAATTTTCGCTGCAGAAGTTATCGGGGAAGCCGAATATAACCTCTAGTAGCAGGGAGCCCATGCAATGGGCTTCTGGGCCTGGCGTTACTCCTTTAAAGGCATTGTTGCTATGGCTAATTTTTGCTGGGTCTATCCCCATGTTGCGGACTGTGTCCTGATATATCAGGTTTAGACTGCTGCCGCCATCCACCAGGAATCGTGTGAAGTGGTATCCGTCAATTATTGGGTCTAATACCAAGGCAGCCCATCCTGCACGCCGGACACTTGCTGAGTAATCCCGATGGTCAAAAGTGATCGGTTGGGACGACCAGTGGCAGAACTCCGCGGTGATAGGCCTTGGGGCATGTGTCTCTGGGAGTGCCGCTTTGTTTCTCCCCTTTATCACATGTAACACGTTGACTGTTTTGACTTCTGGTGGGAATTTCTTATGTTCCCCAGTGCTTTTCTTGCGAGGCTCGTCCTTGTCTTCGCTTGGTGTATCCCGCCCCTTATGTTCGGTGTTGAGCTTGCCGGACTGCTTGAAGACCCAACATTCTCTATGGGTATGATTTGCAGGTTTATCGGGGGTACTATGGATCTGACATATTTGGTCCAGAATCTTGTTTAGGCTAGACAGTTCATCTCTGTTGCCTTTGGAGGACGGCTTTTGCTGACCTGGCCGAGAGCTTCTGAATCCGGCGTTTACCGCCGTGCTCATCAGGCTGTCTTCTTTATTCCGGCGCTTGTTTTTGATGCGTCGTGATTTCCTGTTTCCGTCCCTGACTTCGGATGTACTTGGGTCGCTGGTGCTGCATCAGGCTAACCAGCTGTCCTCGCCCACGCAAAAGCAGGTCATGAGGTTTTTTAATGCTGCCATTGTTCTCGGCTTTTCTTGGCCGAGGGGTCTGGCGAGCCATTCGTCTCGAACGCTGTGCTTGAAAGCTGCTAAGGCTTCGGCGTCCGGACAGTCGACTATTTGGTTCATAGTCAGGAACCTGCTCCAAAGCTTTCGGGCTGACTCTCCGGGTTGTTGAGTTATATGACTTAAATCGTCTGCATCCGGTGGTCGGACATAGGTCCCTTGAAAATTTGCCCGAAAGGCGTCTTCGAGCTCTTCCCAGCTTCCAATGGAGTTTTCAGGGAGGCTTTTAAGCCAGTGCTGGGCTGGCCCTTTGAGCTTGAGGGGTAAGTACTTGATGGCATGGAGGTCGTCTCCTCGAGTCATGTGGATATGGAGGATATAGTCCTCAATCCACACCCCATGGTCTATTGTTCCGTCGTACGCCTCTATGTTTACGGGTTTGAATCCCTCTGGAAATTCATGGTCCAGCACCTCGCCGGTGAAACATAGGGGGTGTGCGGTACCCCTGTATTTGGGTGTGTCGTGGTGTTCGGATGTTTATTGTGTTGTATTGCATACTGGAGCGCGCTTGCGTGGCCCATATATGGATCTGGTTGCACCGTCCTTTTGATGCCAGCCCTCGCGTGGATCGCGTACTGGCTTATGTGCGGCATCGTTTGTCGCTCTATATTGGCCACGAGGTCGTCTATCCGACCGGATGGCCGTTTTGTTTTCTAATTGCAGGGGATCTAAGTCCTTCTCGTCGAATTCAGGTAGCAATTTTCGCTTCGGGTAGCTCTTGGTGTGGCGATTACCGCCGTACTTCGCTGCAGTGTCGAGTACTTCGCTCCATCTAATTCCGAGTGTGTCTTGCGCAGCCCTGAGCCTTTGCTTCTGCTTTTTCAGACTCCTCGCAGTGGCAACGAGCCTTTGATGGGCATTCTGTTGCTCCGGGCGCCTGTCTGGTGTGATGTCGTCCGGACAGTTATCTTCGACGGAGTCGGGTTGTTCGGTTTGATTCTCCGTGTTGCCCTGGTTGGGCGGTGGTTCACCCTGCTCTACCGCTGGGTCTATATGACTGTTGTTTCTGCCGAGGCAGGATTTGGAGTGGCGCTTAAACCGCCGCTTTGACTGCTTCTCAAGGGAACAACCCTTCGCTGCGTCCTTCCGTTCCTAGTCGTAGTTTTCTTTGGGTGTGTCCACCATGTATACATCGTATGATGAAGTGGGCGTCTAGTGCCCTGTGGGCAGCGGTTCCTATTCGTCTCCTGCATCGTCGTCCATGCCGTCGATGTCTTCGGAGTCGAAGTCGAGCATGTCGGTCAAATCGTCGACAGTGGCTACTAAGTGGGTGGGGGGTGGGCGGCGAGTTTCTTTGTCATCCGCATCCCAATCCTGCCGAACATAGTTCGGCCCGGACTCTCCTGACAGGGAGAGAGACCTTAATGAGTTCAGTATGTCGCCGAAGGGCGAGTGCTGAAAAATATCCGCGGAGGTAAACTCCATGATCGGCGCCCAATCGGATTCGATAGGCACGGGCGCAGGCGGTTCGGAGTCCGTGGCCGGGGAGGAATCCGGCAGTTCGGCGTCATGGCTCTCGTGAAGGGTGACGTCGATACTCGGCTCGATCGCCGATGAGAGTGCGGCCTCCATGGTGGGGTCTATCCACCCGTCCATGGATGTGCATCTGGTTCTGAATTGAGGGTCGGAGCGGTTGCCGATGCGATCTCCTGAACACTTTCTGATGGTAGAGCTAAATTATACTCATCGTGACCATGTGGCGCACAAGGCAGGGGCTCGAATCCATCGAGGATCAAGTCTCCGCGGATATCGACCGTGTAGTTTAAGCTTCCAAACCTGACCTGGTGGCTAGGGGCGTAACTCTCGATCTGCTCTAGATGGCCAAGCGAGTTGGCCCGCAGTGCAAAGCCGCCGAACACAAAGATCTGTCCGGGGAGAAACGTCTCACCCTGGACTGCATCGCTATCGATGATCGTAGGAGCCATCAAGCCATGAATGCATTCTGGGTCGCCGGTGTGACTCCCACAGAAACGATCGCTCCTGATCAGGAGAAGGCGTTCAAGGAGGCCACTGTTATGTTCCTCGGGGCAGTTCTGAGCGTGATTGGAGATAAGCTGGTTGACGCATATTTGCATGTGCGATCTGCCAAGGACTTGTGGGAGGCGCTTGAATCTAAGTTCGGGGCTGCCGATGCAGGGAGCGAGATGTATATTATAGAGCAGTTCCATGGTTACAAGATGGTTGAAAACCGTCCTGTATTGGAGAATGCTCATGAGATAATATGCATTGTTAAGGAGCTTGAGCTTCTTAAGTGCGAGTTACCGGGAAAGTTTGTCGCGGGCTGCATAATCGCTAAGCTTCCATATTCCTGGAGGAACTTTGCCACCACTCTAAAACATCAGAGGCGTGAATTCTCTGTGGAGGATGTCATTGGACATCCGAGTGTTGAGCAGAATTCAAGGGCAAAGGACTCGCACGGAAAAGGGGTCGAAGGAACTTCTGTGGCCAACATGGTGCATCAGAAGAACTCCAATTCCCACAAGCCCAAGGGAAAGAACGGTGTCCAACAGAGTGCCGACTTTAAGAAGAAGGGTAAGAAGACCTTCAAGAAGAACAAGAAGGATGAGGGCTGCTTTACTTGTGGTTCGCTTGAACATTGGGCCAACAAGTGCCCAAACAAGTATAAGAAGCAAGGGCAGAACTCCAAGTCTGTCAATATGATTGTGAGCAACAATGAGAGTGGTGCATCTGGGTACGGTAATTTATTTGCTGTATTTTCAGTTTCGCCGTCCACCGATTGGTGGGTTGACACAGGTGCAGGTGTTCATGTGTGTGCTGACATTTCATCGTTTTCTTCTTACCAGGCCACAGGTCACGGGTCCGTACTGATGGGGAATGGCGCGAGTGCTTCTGTTCTTGGTGTTGGCACGGTCGATCTGAAGTTTACTTCGGGAAGGATCGTGCAGCTGAAGAACATGCAGCATGTCCCTGCCATCAAGAAGAACCTCGTTAGTGGCTCCCTTCTGTGGATGAAACAATTATAATTACGGTGGAAGACAAACATACCGAAACTACGAGGATCCCATGCAAAAACAGTGCCATGAGTGGTGGCAGCAAACACAAGATCCTCGTACTCAATTGCATCACCGTACTCGTCCGTGCATAGAATCTAATTTTTAAGAAATATCCATGGATGAACCGTGGAATCAGTAACGACGGCAAAAAGCTTGTTGAAGATAGCAACAACTTCATAGTTCTCGTAATTCAAGAGCGGGTGGGAACTCGACAAATTGCTATCTTCGGTAGACGAGAGCCACAGCCACCATGATCGTATTTGAACGTACGTAGATCATCTGTGTGCTCAACCTTAGGGCACTCTGAGATTTTTGGAAGTGGAATCCGCTGACGAGTGTACACATTCACAAGTTCCCACTCACAATTGTGCCCAATATAAACAACCAATCTCCATTTGCGCCAGCCCAGGCCTTACCATTAAGCGATGGCATCTTGACATCACACGTATCATTATCAAGCGGCATCAACTTGCATAAGGCGAAGCCTCCGTCGTCCGCGCCCATGTGAATAGGCTTATAGTGAAGAAGATAAGAGAGATCAAACCGCTCCTGGACCTTTGGGTTCCTTGTAATGATGTTATTAGTTGAGTCGAGAATGGTCTTGAACGAACCTGCCATGCTAGCCGAGGTGATGACGTCGCACCGATCAATGAGTTCCTCTACCGCGTCATCTTTCAGATCGGGGCAAGAATAACGGGATCATGTCTGGCTTGTTCCCTCCATGTAGAAGATGATCGAAACAAGGCAGAAGGAAGGGTGAACGCAAATGAAGGAGGGAGGAAGAGCGAGCGAAAACGAGAGGGGAAGGCGAAGAGGCGGTGGACAATTGCCACGGTAGACGAAGATGCACCCTGGCCTACATAGACATCCATTCGGAAATTGTACAAAAGGACTCACCGTCGTCTCACTGACATGTTGGAACGGGACCACATGTCAACGAAACATTGTGTGTCATTTATCGTGCAAAATGGGATCTGGCCGCGTTGGCCCAAAGTGCTGCATTATTTCTCAACTTTATTTTTCTAATGGTGTGCCGTTCAGTTTTGAAGCACGAGTAACTAGTATTGTATGCAGAGAAAATACAAACTACCCTACCACTACTCCACCTCTAGTACTAGTAGTATAAAAAAGATATATAGGTTGGAGCTTCAGCGCTTTCTTGCTAAGGGCTGCCCACTTGCTTCTCACACTATCACCCTCTCTCCAGATCTAAAAAAGAAGGTCTATCTCTCCCTCCTCACCAGTGGTCATAGATCCGTCGGGGAAGAAAAGGACGTGCAGTGTTGACGCACTCCTCATCGGCGAGCGAGGTCACGCACTGATGACCAGGCCGTCCTCTCAGACCTAGCGCCCGCGCGGGATGGCCTCCGTCCCCAAGCTCGCTGCCGTAGTGTGTGTGCGGAGGACAACGACAACGAGCGAAGCCACTGTGGGGAACGTAGTAATTTCAAAAATTTACCTACGCACACGCAAGATCATGGTGATGCATAGCCACGAGAGGGAAGAGTATCGTCCATGTACCCTCGTAGACCATAAGCGGAAGCGTTATGAGAACATGGTTTATGTAGTCGAACGGCTTCACGATCCGACCGATCCAAGTACCGAATGCACGGCACCTCCGAGTTCAGCACACGTTCAGCTCGATGATGTCCCACGAACTTCGATCCAGCAGAGCTTCATGGGAGAGTTCCGTCAGCACGACAGCGTGACGACGATGATGATATTGCTACCGACGCAGGGCTTCGCCTAAGCATCGCTACTATATGATCGAGGTGGATTATGGTGGAGGGGGGCACCGCACACGGCTAAGGGATCAATGATCAACTTGTGTGTCTATGGGGTGCCCCCTGGCCACGTATATAATGGAGTGGAGGAGGGGGAGGGTCGGCCCTCCTATGGCATGCCATGGGGAGTCCTACTTACACCGGGAGTAGGATTCCCCCCCCCTTCCATGTAGTAGGAGTAGGAGAGAAGGAAAGGGAAAAGAGAAGGAAGGAGGGGGCGCCGCCCCTCCCCCTAGTCAAATTCGGACTAAGCCTTGGGGGTTGCGTAGCCTCCTCTCTCTCTTTCCCCTAAAGCCTATTAAGGCACATATACTCCCCGGCGAATTCTCGTAACTCTCCGGTACTCCGAAAAATACCCGAATCACTCGGAACCTTTCCGATGCCGAATATAGTCGTTCAATATATCAATCTTTACGTCTCGACCATTTCGAGACTCCTTGTCATGTCCCCGATCTCATCTGGGACTCCGAACTACCTTCGATACATCAAAACACATAAACTCATAATACCGATTGTCACCGAACGTTAAGCGTGTGGACCCTTCGGGTTCGAGAACTATGTAGACATGACCGAGACACATCTCTGGTCAATAACCAATACCGGAACCTGGATGCTCATATTGGTTCCTACATATTCTAC
>NW_024120942.1:0-9623 GCF_003073215.2 Triticum urartu
CGGCGAGCCTCGGCGGAGGTGGGGAACGGGGCTCAAGCAAGAACGCGAGTAGGAGAGGAGGGGGAATAGGTCCGTGAGCTCACATCGGGTTGAATTAAGAAGATGGCGAGCTCGGGGGAGGCCTGATGACGACGTACGACGACGGCGATCTCGGCCCTCCTATGTTGGAGACGACGACGTAGGCGAGGAAGAAAGGCCTCCCGGCCTGCTTGTCTTGGTGAAGACGACCAGGACGATGCGACAGAGGTTGTGGTCATGGGAAGAGGGCAAGGGGTGGCTGTCGGCATGGAGTTACGGCGGCGCGACCATGGAGGCTTCGGACATGGCGGGGAATGGGCGAGGGGAAGAGCGAGGGAGGGAGAGATCGATCCGTACGGGTTTGGGGGTGGCGTGGCGCTACGGAAGGCTCAGGGCGCTTCGGGGAAGCAGGAGGTGGCTCGCGCGTGGACGCGCACGGCGAGCACGCGCCTTCGTCCTCCTGGCAGGGGCAGGAAGATGATAGGGAGGATGCCAGTGTCTGGGCCAGCGAGCTGGGCCGGCCAGGCAAGTGGCCCAGGTAGGTCCTTCTCTCTCTCTCTTTCTTTTATTTCTATTTTTCCTTTGTTCTGTAAGTTTGTGGCATTACTAAAAATATCTAGGCACTTTCAAAAATCACCAAACTGTGCATGCCCAATGTTTAGAATATATCAAACATGGAACATTTTGGTTTGGGATTATTTGGACATTTAAAATACTCACTAGCATTTAAATGCCCAAATGCAATTAACTAATTATTTAATCCAGTGACCTTCTGTTGTCCTAGAAAAGTGTGCACCATTTTTGTCAGAGGTTCTAGACCAAGGCAAAGATGATGAACATTTTAGAAGGGCATTTTGGGTTCATTGAAAATGATTTTAGTAACCCTAGTTGGTTTAAGGTGGTGCTGGGGGTTCTGTCATCCCCAATTCAACTTAAATAAAATTTAAACATGATGCAACAAGATGCAACACCAGGGAGTACCAGAACCTAGGGATGTGATAGAACCACACCCTTCATAATCGAAGGCACAACCAGGAAATTGTTGTGGTCCAGTACAGCCTCGAGAACACGCCTGACAACAATGCTACTGGAAAACACTAGTTCAGGACACGTGGCGACAAGGACACAACAGCTGGATAGTTCAGCAGTAGAACTCATCATCAGGTCTTCTAGTTCACACGGCATGACTTTGAGAACTTCATCTCCACCGCGGACCTGGTTCTAATTCAAACAGAAACCATATTTTATTACTAAATCCATTCAGAAATATAAGATGATTTTCGATATTATACTCCATATATGACTACATATACGCACAGAAATGAGTGAACAAAGACACTAGAACATGTCTTCAAAGGCATGAGAGCAGAAGGATTACATGCAAAATCCATAACACAAGTTACTGAGGCAAATATACCCTCTTAAAAGGTAGCATTGATGTTCATAAAGTACTCCCTCCATCCCAAAATTCTTGTCTTAGATTTGTCTAGATACGAAAAAACACGATCAAGATCGAGAAAAAGATCGTCAAGAAGAGATATTACCTGGACTTGCTTAATGAGGGATCCCGGAGAGGGGGGCTTGGACAAGGCGAGGGCTTTGAGCTTGTCTGCGCTAGTCTCGGCGCGGTGCTTACGCTTCTTCGTACCATGAGCCTCGACGGTTTTGGCCGGAGCCATAGACATCACTTCGGCCGGTGCTCCAGCGTCCATCAAGAAACTGTCAAATAGAAATAAAAGAAAAGAAACCATAATCACAAACCCAAAAGAAGAAAAGAGAGGGAGTTATAGGATCAGTCTCGGGGTTGCAAGACTGGGCCTTGGCCAAAATCAACACCAGTGATGCACTCACCTTTCCTTCTTTGGGAGAGAAGAACAATGGAAGAAGTAGGTCGGGGTTTTCTTGAAGAAATGAGGAAAAAGATGAGGCAGAGCGAGGGTTGGGTAGAGACGAAGCTGAGAGAGAAGAGTGAAATGATGGTTGCTTCGTCCGTCCAACTTACTTCTGGAAAGGAGGGGGTTTTGTGATTTGACGGCTCATTGGGAATTACTGTGGCACTTTGATCGGGGTATTCTACTGTCACTCTACTACAGAGTAATTTAGTGCATGGCTGGTGGACCCCGATGCTGGCTGTCCCACATGTCGGTGAAAGTGAGTAATTTAGTGCATGGATGGAGGAGGATCCGCACGGTAGAGGGTGTCCACTATTTTTCAGAAGAAAAAAAATGATTACAACAAGCGTTTCCACTCTTACGACGGAGGAGTGCGAAACACGGCAACCACTTGAACATACATAGTGCTCCTACTACTAGGCATGTGCAGTGGTTCATAAGTCAGTACTACACAATCTTGTTGTTAGTGTGGTAAGATATGACGATAAAAAATGATGTTCTGCGCATGTCAACTACTCCTATATGTAACATAGTACCGCTTTTTCGACTGTCCGGTCGAGAATGGATGGTGAGATCAATGTTAACAGAACTAGGTCCACAGCGCACGGAGAGTACGGTGCTACAGTACTCCACAAAACATGAACCACATGAAGCACGAATAGTGTTAGGAAGGGTGTATGAAGGGTGCACAGGATGGGAGCAAAAGTTCCCTTCTCGACCCACTTTTGGTTGTTTGGCAGAGTGCATGAAGGGTGCATGAGTCCACACTAGTAGGCTGACAAAAATACATGAAGAGGAAACAACTATATTGAGATGAGAATGTAACCAAACACACCCACACGCTTTGTGCTACAGTGACTGATCTGCACCGTTTGAGTTTGATCCAACGGTCATGTTGCGCCGAGACATGGACATGCCCATGCAGAGGGTTTAGCCTGACGGCCGGCATCGTCGCGCTGGCGTGACGGTAGGCATCGTGCAGCCGCAACACATGCGTGGCAACTTGGTTCACCAAGTGGCTGAGGCGATCCTGGACCTCGTCACGATCAGCCCGCTCGCGCTCCAGCCGGCTCCCCTGACGGCCTATCGTATCTCCCGCTTTCTGCAGCAACGCCGCCGATGCCTCGAGCATCTTTGTGGTGGACGCCTGCCGCTTTCGAAGCTCCGTGAACTCTCGCACATAACGGAGGAGCATGGCACTCTTCTCCTCCTTGAGCCCACGAAGCTCCATGTCCTTGGCCCTGAGCTCCGCATCCTTGGCATGGAGCTCTTGTGTCAGGAGCCTCACCTTGGACTCCATGATCTGTTGTGCCGCCATGGTACCAGGTAGAAGCAATGGGGAGAGGAAGCAAAGGGGGTGAAACAGCTCAAAGGCAATGCAATCTACGGGAAGGCGGAGGGAGTGGGGAATCTTTTGGTTTTCACCACGGTAAAACACCAGTCGACGACTTCTCACATCAGGGAGTAGTGGGTACAGGCGGAGTCATCCTGACTAATTGCTGCCGCGCCTGCTCCCGTCAATCAAAAAATTAAAAATCCTGCCGCACCCAAACACCAGAGCAACGCCGCGGTGGATATTTAAATTTACCTGCCGGCAAGTAGATAAAAAAAGGGGTGAAAAAACAAATGTGGCGGCGGCCTAGCTAATCGGTCGAACTAGCCCAACTAGCTAGCCACCGTGCTTCACTGATGTACTCGGCGGGAAAGGTGGTCTTTCGTGATTTGACGACTCATTTACTTGCTTCGGCGCTACGACCGAGGAGGACCTAAAAAACGCGCGGTAGGGCGTCCCACGTTAGGAAGAATATATGCGTGCATCACCTAGGAGGACCACGAAACCGCGTGGTAGGGTGTGCCACGTCTCGGCACGGAGGAAAAATGTGCGTCTAAAAATATATTGTATCAGACGTAGTAGAGTACCTATGGTTCGACCTCGGGACCCAGCCAGTCGGTTGAAAACACCCCACTAGCCACACAGCTTCATCATGCAAACGTGGCACGGAGGATAGATGTGGTTAGCTCCGTCTCGACCAGCCAAAACGTCTCTTGTTCTAGGCGATTCTTCTATTTTCCAAGTTTTTTTAGTTGTAATAACACCACGGCAAGCTACCGCCGCTCTTCGTGTGTGCCCGTGCAAAGGTTAGACAATGGAGAGAAGAGAGATTGAGATTGCAGACCTGGGACCACCAGTGAGTGAGATAACGGCCATGCACGTGTTGACGAGGCACTCCCTCTACTCTACTCAACGCAAGTACTGTATAAAATCAAGTTATGGTACAAAGCCAACAACCGTTCGTTTTTTCAGGCTATCGACTTACGCTTTGTAGTCCAGGTTGCCAGTTTGAATCTTGTCTTCCAGATTTGTTAGTTTTAGGTCCAAATTTGATCAATGACAAGTGGGACCCCCGTGTGTTGTTCTGATATTTCAGTGTAGGATGGGTTTTTTGAACAAACAATTTGCGCGATTAGACAAGTAACAGCACGAGTTACACGTTTTTTGCAAGTTTACGAACAAAAATGACAGCGGCATAGAATATCACATCCACCCCGCAGCTTAGATACTATGGTGATACGAGTTTTTACACCGTTGGAAGTGAGATCTAATGGCTTGGGAGTAGTCTTTGTAATTATGCGCAATTTCCTATCTCTCCTAAGGTTTTTTTGCAAATAAAACATTCAGGCCTCGTGTGTGCCGCTGCATCTTTGATCCAACGGCTCCCCGATGCTCATATTAGGTGCTCCCCGTAGCTTAATTACCCGCTACGGTGATTGGAGTAGTTGTGGGCCGAATCCTATGAAAATATAATCTAAACCGACCAGAATAAATGCCTACATAAATTAATCCAAGTTTGGAGTGCCCCTCGCAATGTAAATATCTCCGGCTTTGCGAGGGATGGAGAGGTAGTAGCTTCAACACATGGAAGATACGGTGTGAGAAACGAGGTCGATCGAGAGACATATAGATAGAGAGACAAAGTGAGTGTGGTTCGACATTCATTGAACAAATATATATGCTCTGGAGAGATATTGTCCGATTGAGCTTTTTGGCAAGGGTGAGGGTTGTAAGATAGAGCTTGAGAGATGATCCAGTCATAGACATGTAGATATATTTTGTGCGTGAGAGGAAGCAAGGTCAACCGATCACATAGGGTCGCCGTGCGATCGAAAGAGTGAGACGGGTTGGAGAGAGTGACCTAGATAGACGATGTGCGTGAGAGAGTATACAATGTGAATAGGTCGAATTGGGCTCAACATGGTGATATATCGTTTTTTCCGAGAAAGAGCAAGGTCAATCGACACATACGTTGAGAGAGAGAGAGAATGAGTAAGTGTGGCCTACCATGAGGTCGAAAGAGTGGTGGCGCATTGGATGGACTGACCTCGATAGACAATCTGCGTGAGAGAGTATAGAGTGTGTCGATCGAGGCCCGAACAGGCAGATACATCATTTGTGTGTGAAAGAAAACAAGGTTAAATGAGACTCTGATAAAGAGAGCGAGATTGAGCGAGTGTGGCCCGCCGTGTGGAAGAAAGAGTGAGACAGTCTCGAGGGAGTGACCTAGATATACAACATGCGTGCGTGCGCATGCACGAGAGGTTGGGGGCTAGATAGGCAATGCATGTATTTAGCGCGAGAGGGTGAGAGGGGGAGGGGGAGAGAGAGATCTCAGCATGGGGTGCAATGGCGGGTGTGTGAGGTAAATACATTTGGTAACAGAGGGGAAAAAGGGTTGTGTAGTTGAGAGACTAAGAGATCGAAACATGGAGAGAAAGAATGAACGTGTGTTGGAAACCGATAGCTTCCTAAGGTGGTTAGGAGAGGAAGATTGACCGATATAGGAAGTATGTAGGGTTTGTGCGGGGGGGGGGGCTAAAAACAACATTTGAATGTACATAGTACGAGAGGACCAGGCATACGGGTAATTATTTCGAATTCGTGCCATACTAAGTTTCGAAAAGTTGACATTGACTCAGTTTGTTGTGCTTTTTTATAGGTCATATGTTTGAATGCATCCAAAAGTTTTCTCACTACCATGGTGTTCATCATATACATATGAATTTGTATTAAAAAAGTAGCGTGGATACAGTGAAATGCGAAATCCACGTTAGAATTGGAGATCGCTACGTGACACACACTCTAATTCAAATAACTAACTACGTGACACACACTCTAATTCAAATATCTAATTATGTTACACACACTCTAATCCACGTTAGCGTGGGTACCATTTCGATTTTTTTCAAACAACTCCTCGTTAATTAATTTATAGTACTCCCTCTGTTCACTTTTATAAGACCTTGAAGATATTTCACACAATGTGCGAAATAGTTCATTTTAAGTTGTCTAAAACGACTTACAAAAGTGATGGAGTATCTCATTTTGAATAACTAATTATTGCAAGGAAAACACGGGCAATGGTAATACATACAGATTCATTTGCAAATGAAAGAAGATTCGTTTGCATTCTCAAGTGTAGGCGCACCAGGCAAACCAGGGTCTTGTCGGGGTGGATGCTGCTTCGGTGCCTTAAAGGCAACTGCCTTTGGGTCACTGACATGTGGGCCAACCACCTGTTGGGCCCATATGTCATGGACATAAAGGAAGGTGCCTTAAGGCACCGAAGCATAGTCCTGTCGGGGTGGTCACGTGTGCCGGGCGGACGCGTAGCACCCAACCACCCACCCCCCTCCCCCCAAAAAAAAAGGATGACGACAATATAAGTTCGTGCTTCCACGTTTCGGATTGAAATATCTGGCTAGGTGAGCATGCCCAAACGCTGGCCCGAACTAGGTATCCACACATCACTCCCTTGTGCACTGTTCCGACGATGTTTGGATATCCTTTCACTGCTCTCTTAGCTTACACGCCGATGCAACTCTGACCTTAACTCTTATTTCTTTTGGAGATATCATTTGAAAGAAGCAAATCCATATTTTAGTGAAGCATGACGGCGCTACGGGATCTAGTACACATCTTGCACACCCATATAACCTTGTAAGTATCTGTCCTCCGATACAACATCAAGGTCGATTCCTCTTATTTGATCAACCATTCGTCGTGTCAAAAATGCAGAGGGTGATGCAAGGAGCACAAGGCCTCCACATCCAAGAAAGTGGTAACATGGACTTGTACATGGAACATCCCAAGCGCAAGCAGAGCTGCAGTGAGCCTGTACAACGAGCTAGTGTAAGTCCCTGCATTTCATTTAATTCATACTGGCATTCGTGTATGATTTGTGTGCAGTGGCTGGTCCACGAATTCAAGTTACCAGGGGTGAACATTTAACTTAAAAAATATGAAGGCACTTGCACTTCGAAAATCAACATAACTTGAGAAGTGTGAAGCTACATGCACTTTGAAAACCAGCTAATGATCCAAAGTAGTTCAGATTATAAACACTAAATGATGCAAGCACCAAAAACACAAAATGCAACATGGTCTGTACCTGCTTGAATTATTCGTTCTCTAGCTGAAAATATCGAAGTGTAATTGCACGATCTATCCTGCACAAGTATGCCAATAGTTTCAAACAATAGATTAGAAAAGTATTTATGCTATGTTGTCATGATACGGGGACTTTCTGGTAGATGTCCTCGACGTTTCCTCAAGCTATGAAAACAGCACCATAATTTGCTTGTCATCAATGCCTGCAAATCTCTGTCTCTCTCAACATAGTAGATCATCATTAGACACTAAATTCTTCAATGAGCTTGCAAAATGCTTGCATTACAACATAGTAAAATGTTTGCATAAAATCCTTCATTAGTAGTCTGATCATTAGACACTTCAGGCTCAAGAACAACATGAGCTTGTATGTTTGCACCGGAAACTTGATTAGATACATCAGATTCAGTCAGTTCAGTATTGATTGGTGGAGTTATAAAATAAGTAGAAATTGGTTTCATTTTCTCATAGATTCCCTACATACAAGCAGTTTTACAACACTGTCAGGTTTAACTATTGGCCAGAAATTGAAGAGTTGAATTAGATATAATCAGGGATGTGATGTACTTGCTCGTTGCGCATGCTACTCTTGCAAGCTACGACTGTCAGGCTCAACACTGTCAGGTTTAACCATTTTCGCAAGCTCGATGCCATGCCCGTGCTACCGCCGCTGCCTCCCACGCAGGCTACACCCAGGGTTGGATCTTCATCTTCTTATCCTTCTGTTCGCTTGAAGCCCGGCGACCGCCCTCCAACGAGGGCGCGAGGAAGTGCTGTGTCGGCCTGTCCAGCGGCGGCTAGGTTAGGAGCGAACCAGACTGGAGGCTGGAGTGAATGACTTGGGATTTTTCCTGCTGTCGATCAATATGGGATGTGCTCGTTTGGTCCGCGAGCCTGCTATAGGGCCTGCCTTGCACTTATGTTATTGTCCCATCCAAATTGAAACATTTTTCTTCATTTTTTAAATTGCCTGCTTGTGCGTTGGGACGAACAAAACTGGCGTGGGCCAACCTGGATGACTCAAACTAGGTGCACACTTTCCAGAGGCGTCCGCCCATACCAGCCCCTATGGTGGTGTTGCCCCTTTTTGCGTGTATGATTGGATAGTTAAAAATATTCCAGTGGCGCTTTTGATTTACTCACAGAATGGTTGAATTGCTTGTTTCTATGAACTGAGTTCGCCAATAATGTGAAGGATGCCAGTCTTTTCATCCTATTGTAGATTGCTTAGATCTCGATATGCCAAAAGTAATCACATGAAATATATAGTAAAAGCCAGTGTGATGTGTTTGGCTACAACTAGTCTGACTACACGTCCTCATATAACATATCAAGGACGCACCATCTTACCAGATTAACCATTCGACTTACCCATGCAGTGTGGGAAGAAAGAAGTATTGGGACTGTGTATCCAAGGAATTGATGTCATGGACTCCTTCGTACAACCTTGTAAGCGAAAAAGAAGTTGCAGTGTGCCTATACAAAGAACTAGCGTAATTTCAGTTACCTGCTTCTCGGAATTTTAGTTAGCCACTTATTGCAAAATTGTTCAATTATGCTGCTTGGATTAATTTAGTTTCCTACTGATTACATGATGGCACAACCTGTTAATCATATTGTAGACTGTGCCTATCTATTTGTTTGATACTTACTGTTAAGAATTACCTGTTTGCCTTAACTTAAATATCTACTTGTTTGTTTAACTGCTTTGCTGCTGCAACAGCGGTTTACAATGATGTTAATAACTACTTTTCAGCATCCAACTGAAACTCTTTAATTCCTTGTTTGTTTAACTGGTTTGCTGTTATAACTCCCAGTTGAGATGTTTTGCTAACTTCAACTTTTCTGAATCCAATCGGAATTTTAATGGCAAAATAGGTTAGCCCAATATCAAAGAGCAAGGTCACCATGGACGTTGCATCATCCCACAGCAGTGGCACCGGCCCAATCGTGCATTATGAATTGCCAACTACTGATGCTCTAGAGGCTAAACTAGTGGTAGGAAGAGATTCTGCTTCTGCACTTAGAGATGAAGTTGACATGTTGAGGAAGCAAACAACAAAATCACAAGCAGTACTCAAGACAACCATTAAATATTTGGTGGATTTCAAAACGAAGCAAGCTGAGACTGACCAGATTGTTAAGGTCCTGAAGGAAAAAAGGAAATTAAATTCCCACTTGGTAAATCATAGGTGAAATGTTCTTTCCATCATTGAATAACCTTCGTGTTGTTTGTTCATGTAATCAATCAAACCATTTGTTTTAGA
>NW_024120943.1:0-21111 GCF_003073215.2 Triticum urartu
TTACAAACCAGTGTGTGTGGGAAGCACTTCTTGGGTCAAGTCAAAGGACTTGACATGAATGAGTTGGGTTGGAGCCCACTCCCTTTATGTTGATATCTGTAACCAACCCCTATGGTTACTTGAATTCATGCGATGCATGGTTTACCAGTTATTGAACATGTCATAACACAACAAAAATTAGCTTTCTGCAAAAATTTACCTATGTAATGCATTGTTGTATCTTGAGCCAAAACATGGGTTGCTTGCGAGTACATTCAAAGTACTCATTGGCTTGCCACTGGTTATTTAATTGGCCAGGCATGGAAGAACCGGAGTTCGAAGAAGAGTTCTTTGGAGACGAACATGCGAATTAGGACGTTTCCCACTCAGAATGCCTGTCGGGTTAAGGCAGATGGCATGGGTTCTACTTATCAACGAAGATTTCCGCTGCTTAAGTTTGTTTGATATTCAACCCTTGTGGCTTTATCTATGTAAGACTTGACCATAATGGTCATAATTTGTGTAAGACGGTATGTATGGATGTAAGACTCTTGTTATTCAGCTACTGTGTGTTTAATGAGCACTGATCTCTGGGATCACTGTACACGTGCATTCGGTGATCACGACTTATGAGTCGGGGTCCCCACATGCCTCTAGGGCATATTTCCTTCATTTATATACCAGAACATGGGCACCGGAGGTGGGGCGAGGGGAACACAACACACCAGGGCGCCACTACTGCAGGATGATGCTAACGCGACACTACGATCAGAGACCCTTCGATGAAACTGTGTGCGATGCCATAATCGCAAACGATGGTGTAAAAACTGTCAAAAAAGTTGCAAAACGTGTGCGACTGCCGATGCATCAAACACGATTCAGATTTTAGTTGCGTGTGCGATGCAGGGCATACGGTTCAGCTCAATTATCTGTTTGCGATGAGGAGGAACAAAAGAAACGGGCAGCCAGATGAAGTCGTGTGCAACGTACAGTATACAGTTCACTCAGATGAACTGTTTGTGATTAGGCAACACAAAAGAAACGGTCAGCCAGATCAAGGTGTGTGTGATTAAGGGCATACTCTTCAGAAGAATTAAATGTTTGCGATTAGGCAAAATAATAGAAATGGGTCAGCCAGATCAAAGTGTCTGTGATTAATGGCATACACTTCACATGGATGAACTGTTTGTGATTAGCCACAACAAACTGAAATAATTAGATAGATCAACGTGTGCACGCTAGACGAGCACACACATTCTAATTAAAAGAAGCATGCACGATGGTAATAATGGGCGCACACGGTTGTTCGAACAAGATGTGTGCTAACATTGCCTATTTTGGTGCACCCTATGGTGCAAACGCCACATACAAGGCCGAGAAGGCGTACGTGCCCACGTTACGCCTTCCAGGAATAGTGCCGGAGTTATAACCATTAGTAAATTTTGAGCATGCATCCCATCACATTCCAAATTGCAAACCTGTTCACACCGATCAAAACCAAAATGGTTTCCCACTTAGGAGCGTATTACTACTCGGTTATAAATACTACTACTCCAAGATGACTGCACATTCCTCCTCAACTCCTCATCCACAAAAATTCAAAAACAAACAAGTCATTCATCATCGTTCCCTTGCGTCCGCCATGGCCAGCATGAGTTCTGTGTCGAGAGATTGCCACCAGGGAGAGGTGATCCTAGAAGCGGAAGCACGAGAGATGTCCCGCCTTGCCGCGAAAGCAACCGACATGTCCCGCCGCATGGCCATAGCTGCAGAGAGGTCCCGTCGTGCCGTTGATGCAGCAGACTAGTCCGGCCCCGACACGGAAGCAGAAGAGATGTCCCGCCGCGCCGCGAATGCAGCAGAGATGTCCTCTCGCGCCGCGGTGTCCTGGGAAAATGTCTCGCGGGCAGGCGAGGACTCTTATAGGCGCATGCGTGCCCTCGTCCTTAGGCAGATGGATCAGATCTCCAGGTGGGCGAGGTTGCAGGATGACCTGAATGCCTCATTTGAACAGTCTACCGACGTCATCCGGCAACTAAATGAGAGCAATGCGAAGCTCCCGGCCAAGCGCGACCTACTAAGGGCGAACATCATCAGAAGTGCGGAGCAGCAGGAGCAGACCACTGCCTTGTTGAAGAGGACCGGCGTCATCGTTGAGAAACTTATGGACAAGAATGACATGCTGCGCATCGAGCGCAGAAGGCTGGTGGAGGAATATGTGGATGCTCTCAAGCAGCATCTAGAGGACAAGAAAGAGCTCGTCGCCGCTCGCCGCGGAGACTAGTTCTCGTGGCCTGCAGCAACACATCAAGAAAGTAGAGATCAGCGAGCCAGATCATTGTCTTCCTTCTTCTTTTGCCCTTGTGTATTTCGGGCGTTGCCGCGTGTGGCTTCTTTAAACTATGTTCTAAATATGTAAGACAATTATTATCCACTGTCATCGTCCTTATATTCATCATGCTTGCTATAAGTCGTAGTCAATGCTATATAGGTCCGTCGGATCTTACATCAAGATTGGTGCAAAACTTTCTTTTTAGACTTTCATTTCTCTCTCTTAAATCTCAATCCAGTGAGACATATAGCCACGCCGTAGAACAGGTGCTCGGGTGCCATTAATGGAGATGTTGGGAGGGAGGTGCGCGGCGGGTAGCGGTCAAAGGGCTCTCCTCCCGATGAGCACGTGCAGGGGTCTGATCGCATGCCTCCCATACTCAAATAGCTACCCCTCACGGCACCTCCTAGCCAATAAAAAAAGGGGACGCGTGGCCACACATAATTGGTAAGTAGAACGCCCACTGTTTCAATTATACTTGTGTTTCCGATTTGTAACGTGACAACACTTGTGCCAAAATGGCTTTGTTGATTGTTAATGTGTGCACCTTCGCAAATCGGACAGAAAAATTACCACAACATGTTGGTGCCATGTCATGACACCATGCCAAGTTTCATGATTTTCAGGCATGTTTTGGATTTACAGGGATTAAAAAACCAAGTTTCTCTATCTTTCCGGCCGAGCCACGACGCCCAGATGTTTGAATTTCACTCCTATCTCTTGCATGGGACCTAGAAATTCACACAAGGACACACATGTGATTTTTCAAACAACTTTGGTGCACTGGAGCATGTGCTTGTAGTACAAATTTGAATTATGCACATTAAATGCGCAGAAACTCAATTAATGTATAAAAAGGCCAAACAAACCCGCAATAATTCCAAAATTTAGCACGGTACTTCTATTTGGTCTAATCTGCGAGTGTAAGGAGGGAGAAGGCAGTGTACGTCTGTCGTTTCGCACATGAAGGTGATACGTTCCCTCTCAGAACCACGAGCCTTCTTGAGGGAAGCTCCGGTTTGCAAGAAGCTTACACCAAAGCTTGTCCCAATTCGGCCAAAAGATTACCGCAGCATGTTGGTACCATGTCATGACACCATGCTAAGTTTCATGATTTTCAGGCGTGATTTGGATTTACAGGAATTAAAAAACCAAGTTTCTCAATCTTTTCGGCCGAGCCACGATGCCCAGATGTTTGAATTTCACTCCCATCTCTTGCATGGGACCTAGAATTTCATCCAAGAACACACATGTGATTTTCAAACAACTTTGGTGCACTGGAGCATGTGCTTGTAGTTCAAATTTGAATTATGCACATTAAATGCATAGATACTCAATTAATGTATAAAAAAGGCCAAATGAACCCGGAATAATTCCAAAATTTAGCACGGTACATCTATTTGGTCTAATCTGCCTGTGTAAAAAAATTAAGGTGGGAGAAGGCAGTGTACGTATGTTTTCGCACACGGAGGTGACACGTTCCCTCTCGGAACCATGAGTCTTCTTGTGGGAAGCTCCGGTTTGCAAGAAGTTTACACCAAAGCTTGTCCCAATTCGGCCAAAAAAATTACCGCAGCATGTTGGTGCCATGTCATGACACCATGCCAAGTTTCATGATTGCCAGGCGTGTTTTGGATTTACAGGAATTAAAAACCCAAGTCTCTCAATCTTTCTGGCCGAGCCACGATGCCCAGATGTTTGAATTTTACTCCCATCTCTTGCATGGGACCTAGAAATTCACCCAAGGACACACATGTGATTTTTCAAACAACTTTGGTGCACTAGAGCCTGTGCTTGTAGTTCAAATTTGAATTATGCGCATTAAATGCGCATAAACTCAATTAATGTATAAAAAGGCCAAACGAACCCGGAATAATTCCAAAATTTAGCATGGTACTTCTATTTGGTCTAATTTGCCAGTGTAAAAAAATTAAGGCGGGAGAAGGCAGTGTACGTATGTCGTTTCGCACACGGAGGTGACACGTTCCCTCTCGGAACCACGAGCCTTCTCGAGGGAAGCTCCGGTTTGCAAGAAGCTTACACCAAAACTTGTCCCAATTCAGCCAAAAAAATTACCATAGCATGTTGGTGCCATGTCATGACACCATGCCAAGTTTCATGATTTCCAGGCGTGTTTTGGATTTACAGGAATTAAAAACCCAAGTCTCTCAATCTTTCTGGCCGAGCCACGATGCCCAGATGTTTGAATTTTACTCCCATCTCTTGCATGGGACCTAGAAATTCACCCAAGGAAACACATGTGATTTTTCAAACAACTTTGGTGCACTGGAGCATGTGCTTGTAGTTCAAATTTGAATTGTGCACATTAAATGCCCAGAAAATCAATTAATGTATAGAAAAGGCCAAACGAACACGGAATAATTACAAAATTTAGCACGATACTTCTATTTGGTCTAATCTGCTAGTGTACAAAAATTAAGGCGGGAGAAGGCGGTGTACGTATGTCGTTTCACACACGGAGGTGACACATTCCCTCTCGGAACCAAGAGTCTTCTTGAGGGAAGCTCCGGTTTGCAAGAAGGTTACACCAAAGCTTGTCCCAATTAGGCCAAAAAAATTACTGTAGCATGTTGGTGCCATGTCATGACACCATGCCAAGTTTCATGATTTTCAGCCATGTTTTGGATTTAGAGGAATTAAAAAAAACAAGTTTCTCAATCATTCCGGCTGAGCCTCGACGCCCAGATGTTTGAATTTTATTCCCATTTATTGCATGGGACCTATAAATTCACCCAAAGACACACATGTGATTTTTCAGCAAACTTTCGTGCATTGGAGCATGTGCTTGTAGTTCAAATTTGCATTATGCACACTAAATGCCCAGAAACTCAATTAATGCATAAAAATGCCAAACGAACCCAGAATAATTCCAAGTTTAAACACGACACTCATGTTCTAGTCACATGTTCAATGTACATAAATGTTCTAGCAATTCAAACACCATCCTTTCCCTCCGTAACACCATTTTGTCTTTCAATTTTCTTTCAAAACATAATGAAAAAAATCAGGTATACCACAAACAATTTACTAGACAGAATCATGTGGGATGCGATATAAAATATCTTGGCGCACTGTCTTGTATAGCTTATGCAGGAAGCTTCATCGTCTACAGTCCACCGCCCCCGCTTGAACCACACTTGCGCGCCAGTTTCTCGCGGCCCTGAGCAAAATTTTTTGGCCACCGTGAAAATATCTATCTCCCCACCCCCTCCCTCCTACCAAAAGTCACATTTCCACTGTTCCTCCTTGCTTTCCAAGTTCAAACCTTCACTGCTGCTTACTGGCAGCTCAGCCTCCTCGCCGGCGACCCTTCTTCTTGCAGCGCCGCCTCCTCACCGGCGACCCTTCTTCTTGCTGCATGGCCTCCTCGCCGCCGACCCTTCTTCTTGCTACGTGGCCTCGTTGATATGGTCAGGTAATTCACACCCCACCCACACCATCCTCCTCCTTTCCCGTCCCACATGCCCCGACCGACGGAGAGACACCTTCCACCGAAATCACTGCCCCCTCCTCCAATTAAGCGCCGCCCACAGCCATTTTACACGCAGTATAACGTGGATCTGAGTAGCATGCGGCCACATGTGCGAACTAGGTTGCTATGGCTGCCATGCGTGTCGACCACCAGATCTTGGAGGAGCACCTCGTCTTCGAGGCCACCATCGACACCGCCACACGGTTGTCTACTTTAAAATATAGTTCGTGATGTTTTCTCGAGGCCACCGCCAGTGCCTTCTTGTGATTTGTCCTCTGTAATGTTAATATGCAATCTGATGTTCAGTTAACAGTTTGGTCCTGTGAAATGTAATGTTCATTTAACACTTTGGTCCAACAATTGCTACATTTCGTGGTACTGTTCTCAAGCATTCTTTGTTTTGTAAACTGTCTTATCTTCTAGTACATGTTTCTATTCTGCAATGTCATGCTCAGTTAACTATTTTGCTTCATTTGGTCTATTGTCCATTTAACTGTTTGGTTCAGTTCTGCAATTTGATTTTCATTTGCTATGGGTATAATTTTGTAGTGTTATGCATGTGACACCAATCGAATTTGGTTGTACTCAATACATATTCTACTGATAGTATGGCAACTCTCAGTTAACCTGATCAAGATCTTCCTTATGTGTGTTGCAGGGAAACAATGGGAAACACTGCGGTTTACCATCGAGGTTTGTTCAAGCAGGGTCCTTTGGCTAATAGAACATTATTGTGCAGTTGCATGAATCATTCTTATATTTAGGTTTCTTATAATTTGGTCTTGCACATGTAGGTCCTGCTGTCAGAGGCTTAGACCCACTGTTCGACCCATTTTGCATATGGGGAAATGATATGTCCATGAATATCAGTCAAGTCAATAAACTCAGAAAGATTGTTAGGATGAAGAAACTTGTGATGAATAACAGCAAGATCTTTTTGTTTGCACAATGAAGAAGACATCAGTCAACTATAGGATGCTACCAACTCTTTTACCTTGTTTTTACCCCTTGCGCCATTTCAAAATTTACAACAACGATTTATGCATAGCTTTCTTTTCAGTACTTTTCAAAGCAGTTCACCGATGATTACCTCTCAAACCACCTACAATGTCAAGAGGCGAGGAAGGTATTCATTCAACACCCACGGTACAATATTGAAGTCTTGATGAAGAGGATGAAGGTTGGGCGGGCAATTATCCATAGCCACTGGCCTAAAGTTGCAAGGACATTCAACATCACTAAAGGCTCAATATTTGCCTTCCACTTCTGCAGTTTCCCAGATGAGATTCATCTGTCTATTTACCGTGTATGACGCAACTTTCCAAAGGTTTTTGATGCTGCATGTGAAACTTGGTGTTGTTGTGTAATGGCGTAACTGAGTGGCGAAGCTATCTGATGTAATTCGATTATGAAATCCTGGTTTCTTTTATACGGATATGAAATATCTGTCGTGTTTTATAAGAAATATTAGTTTGATTAGTACATGGATTATCAATAATAGGCTAATTAACCTGCTTATTGGGGTTTTCTATTGCAGATGGTTACTCAGACAGCAACGTGGGCGATGAACTCAAACAACCTGCATGGTTTCTAGAAAGTAGGCGTGTGCGATCAACTAACAATCACACACGGCTTCCGGCAGCGAACTGTTTGCGTTAGGCCACCTTGCACAAACGTTTCCACACAAAGAACTATGTGTGATATACATACAAACGGAAACATTTTCCCCAGATTGACTGCGTGGGATGTACATAAGAACATAAACGAATTCCTTGGATTGACTGTGTGTGATATACATACCTACGAAAATGTTTTTCTAGGATTCACCGTGTGGGGTGTACATACCTACAGAAATGATTTTCTCGGATTACCGTGTGGGATGTACAGACCTACAGAAATGATTGGGTTTCGATGCCTCGCCCGATCGCACACGGCCCCAACCTGGGTCCCAGGAGGGCCACTCCCCGATGATTTCTGGGTCGTGTGGGAAGGACACCCTATCGCACACACTCACTTGACGACGGTTCCAAATGCCATCACAGAAAGGGGTTAAAAACCGTTTGTTTAGCACGTCGCTGTACCAGCGCGCCCCTAGCTCCCTAGTGCGCCCAGGTGGGTTGTGCCCACCTGGTGGGGCCCCTCTAGTACTTATTGGCTCCAATATTCCTCATATATTCCATAAAAAATCCCCGTAAAGTTTTAGCTCATTTGGAATTGTACATAATAGGTGGCCTGACGTAGCTTTTCCAGATCCAGATTTCCAGCTGCCGGAATTCTCCCTCTTTGTGTGTACCTTGCATATTATGAGAGAAAAGGCATTAGAATTTCTCCAAAAAGCATTATTATGCATAAAAACATTATAAATAATAGTAGGAAGACATGATGCAAAATGGACGTATCAAGCGCCCCCTAGGGATGCCTCCACCTGGCTTGGGGGGCAAGCCGCCCTATGGTTTCCCTAGGGGTGCCCCCATCTGTGGTGTCCACCGCCCTCCTAGGGGAAACCCTATGGTGCCCCCTCCTCGTCCCTTCCCCTATATATATAGGGGTAGAGGGAGGGCAGACACACCCTCATCTATATATGCCACGGCGCTGCCCTCCCTCTCCCTCGTAGTTCCTCTCTTTCTCTCCCCGCAGCTTAGCGAAGCTCTCCTGAGATTGCTCCACCACCACCGCCACCACACCGCCGTGCTGACAGAGGACTCAATATAATACTTCACCATCGCCAGCTGGATCGAGGAGGTGAAGGTGTCACCGATCCGTGTGTGTGTGTTGAACACGGAGGTGGTGTCCGTTTGGCGCTTGGATCAGGAGTTCGCGAGATGGATCGTGATAGCATCGCGAATAAGTTTGACTACATCAACCGCATATCTTAACGCTTCCGCTTAGCGATCTATCAGGGTATGTAGATGCAATCTCTCCTCTCATAGATGTTCATCTCCTAGATTGATCTTGGTGAGCGTAGGATTTTTTTTGTTTCCCATGCAACATTCGCCAATAGGCCACCCTTAGCATGATTCTTTCCTTGCCAAGAAAATGCCCATAGCAGACTCTCCAACTTAGCAAGAGACTCCTTAGGCTAGGGAAAACATGACACAAAGTAGCTTGGTATACTAGAAAGCACTGAATTAATCAATGTTAGACAACCACCAGAAGATAGAAGGGCTGCCAACCATCTAGATAACCTCTTATCGGCACTGTGGACTACCGGCAGAAGCATGTCGTGCCTGATTTTGTGCAATGAAAGAGGGAGGCCAAGGTACGTGTAGGGGAACGAGGAGACCGGGTAACCAAAGAGGGTAGCAATCTGGCTAGCAACCGCGGTCTCCATGCATATAGGGAACAAAGTACTCTTGTGAAAATTAATGTGCAAACCTGAGAAGTCTGAAAAGGTTGTAATAATATGCTTGATGACAGTGGCTTGCTGCATATTAACCTGAAAAAGTAGTTGTGTGTCGTCTGCGTACTGCAAAATCGGAAACAACCGATCCGACCCAAGTGGATGAACCAAGTTACCAGCCTCACACTATGCACAACATAATCTCTACAGAACATCTGCTACCAAGATGAAAAGATACGCGGGTGTAAAGTCACCCTGCCTCAGACCTATTTTTGCCGCAAAAGGATCACCAAGCTCACCATTAACCAAGACTCTAGAACTAGCCGAGGATAGAAGCGAAGAAACCCAGCTGATCCATCTTTGAGGGAATCCTCGAGCTTCCATAATAGTAAAAAGGCACTGCCAGCTGACCGTATCAAAAGCTTTCTGGAAGTCAAGCTTGAGAACAACTATAGGCAGATGCCTCTTATGAGCAGTCTGGACCATATCAGCAGCCATAGCAAAGTTTTCCACAATTGATCTCCCTTTAGCAAAACCATACTGAAGATAATGAACTAGATGTGGGATCTGACACTGCAGCCTACAAGCAAGAACCTTACTAGCTAGCTTGGGCACACTGTGGACAACAGAAATAGGCCTGTAATCACGCAGCTACATAGGCGTATCTTTTTTAGGCAGGAGCAAGATGAAAGTCGTATTAATCCCAGCCAGGTCCACGCGATTATGATACAAATCTGAAAAAGAAGAGCTCTAAATCGGGTCTGAGAGTCATGTGAAAAAGCTTGAAGAACACATTAGTGAATCCATCCGGACCAGGACTCCGGTTCTTCGGGGAGTGGTCGATACCACCAACGATCTCAGACCAGGTGAATTCTCCTGTAAGGCAGGAAAGGTCCAGAACAAGGTACAAAGAGCTAGGATGTACAATTGGCAAGGAAGGAGAGGGCTGCCCAAGAAGTTCAGAGAAGTAATTGGTGGTGAGCTGAAGTTTATGCTTATTGTTAAAGAACTCAACCTCTTCATGAACAACTTTGATCTTATTCCTCCTAGCATGACAGTTAGCAGTTGCATGAAAGAACTTGTTGCTCTCATCCTTGGAGACACACCAACACAGCTTGGCCCTCCTACGCCACATCCCAGCTTGCCACAGAATAAGTTCTTCAACTTTGGCAGAGGCAAACTGCCTTAGAACCATCTCGAGAGGAGATAACGGATGTCGTTCCTCAATAGCATTCAGATACTCGACCACGTGCTTATTGTTATTGATAAGAAGATCAAGTATAGCCATGTTCCTCTTCTAGTGCCTCAAGGCTGCACGAACGCGCCTCATCTTAAAATTAATAAGCGAAACATAGGACTGACTAGCCCAAGATGATCTTTCGTGTGTCCTCCATAACTAACTAGTGATTCTCCATATAGAATAAACTACTCTTGCTGGCCTCGTGACTGAATTGGACCAGGATGGGCATTGATCAGAAGTGACAGTAGGAAGGCAGAAGCAGAAGTTTGAGCAAACCCCATAATCCACTTTGTGTTCACAAGTACTCTGTCAAGACGTACTAGTGTTGGATTATCCCTTTTGTTGGACCAAGTAAACTTTCTGTTGCTGACTTCGACCTCATCAAGACCATGGTCCCTAATCCAACCATTGAACATATCCACCATAGATCAATTAACTCGACCGCAGGATTTCTCATGCTCGGAGCGATACATGTTAAAATCACCAACTACCAACCAGGGTTTTGTAATCATGCCAATAGTTGAATCAATAGCTTCAAAGAAGAGAGGCTTGTCCTGATCCAAACAAGGGGCATAAACAGCAGTGATTAAGAAAGCAGAATTGCTCGAAGTAGAAGCCATTCTGATAGTAATGTGGTATTTGTGTGTTGCTAGAGACTGCCCAGAAACAACAGAGGAGTCCCAGGCCACCAACAGACCACCAGACAAGCCATCAGAGGGGAAAGCCACATGACGAACAAGATAAGATGGAAGAAAAGCATTCAACTTCCTCTTCGGGAGCGTGTCCAGCTTAGTCTCCTGCAAGCAAAAACCACACTAGGGCGACACGAGGTTAGGGTGTCACAAACCAAAGAACACTTGTCCTTATCACCAAGGCCACAAACATTCCAATCAAGAACTTTCATGAATCACAAGGTATGGCAGTAGCACGAGCATAAAGAGAAATAACACAAAGCGAGCATGATCATGAATATGGAAATGCAAATTGGTCTTGTACATAGAAGGCTCGAAAGAGACCTAATACAGACTGAACCTAGAACAAGCTATGGACACCAAACCAATGCAGGAAACATGCAGATAAGCCTGAGATGGAGCTGGGCTATGCAGCCTCCGAGGATAAGATGCAAAACTAAAGATAAGCAAGGCCCGAAGGACCGTGAGCAGAAGTCGCAACAGCCGCAACCGAGCTGCAGGCAAACTGGACCTACACATTCAGAACAGTGCAATCACCATCAGAAGAAGCAGAGGAGCCATCATCCTGGGAGGAGTGAGCGGCCCCACGAGAGGAAAATGCTTAAGCTTGAGCTTGGGCAAGGATGACGTCGGCGTTGAGGTCGCAACATTTTGCCAGTTGCTTGAGCTTATTCCCGGTAAGCGGCCTGGGGGTGTCGGAGAGGGGAAGCTCCAGCAAGCTGGTCATGGCAGCCACCTTAGCCAAATTACGACGGCCGCTAGGAGAAGGTGAACGCCTGGCGAGAGAGCTAGCGGAGGCAGCACCAGACACCGCCGCCTTCCGCTTGGACGCCCGCTCAACTGAGCCTACACGCTCCCCATCGTACATCTTCAGGATCCAAGAGCTGCGGCGTAGAGAGCAAGGTGTCACAGCCATAGCTTACCCCATGATGGATGTCTCCTCCAGACAACCGCCGGCACAGAGCGAGGAATAACCTAGTGCCCCAGCTCTAGCGGGAGGGGAGCAGACATCAGATCCAGGGGTTGCACAACCCGACTAGCCATTGCCAGATGAGAGGACAGGGAGGCTCCAGGGATAGGCACCGCTGGCTCCAGGAGCAGCGGCGTAGGCGGGGATGAGAGGAGATCCCCCGCCCAAGGCTCTAGTGGTGGCGCAGGGCATTTGCACAAGACGACCGCCGCCTGTGCGGGGAGCAGACTACAGGCTCCGTGCCTGAGATTAGTAGCCACCACCAGGGAGGTGATACCACCGGGAAGTAGGCCTTCCCTAAGCGGAGGCATGTGCTTGATGGGCCTGGAGCAGATGGACCGGGCTGCAAGGACTTGATGGGCTTACACGCGTGCGTGGGCCAAGAAGTAGGCATCCGCCGGCAAGATGGCTGCCTCGAAAAAATAGAGAAGGAGCCCACTGCAGGAAGCAACCCAGCTGGCATGATGGGCTTGGGAGGTGCCTGCACTCGACTGAAGGCAGTAGAGACAGGGTGTGGGGACACAGATCGCCATCCCTGGACTGATGCTAGAACTTGAATAGCAGGGAGCGACAACTTTCCCACGCGAGCATCTTGGAGCGAAGATCAAACGAGGGTAAGTAGCCGTCATCCACCGCTACAGGGTGCACCGAGATCGAGCCCGAGGCAGGCCGCGGTGGCTGAGCTCAAGCTTGAAGGAAAAACACATGGTGTCGGGGTCGAAGGAGACGACAACACGAGGCTTGTGGACGTCAGCAGCCAGCAATAAAGAGTAGAGGCAGCTATGGTTCTCGTCCTCGTGAGTGATCTGCTCAGTAGTGGGAAGATGGAAGGTGGCCATCTTGATGAGCGGTAAGCACGCATGGACATACCGTCCTCCTCCACCAGGTGGCTAGGCGCCGCGCGCGTCCCATGAGGGTGCGCATGGCCTTGGCGAGGAAGCAGCCTCGGTAGAGAACTACCGCCGCCACCAGAACCACCATCTTCACGGTGGCCCAGCAGGGGCAGGGGCGGAGCAGAGGGAGCGCCGAGCGAGCGAGCGACGTCCCATATCTCGTTGATGAGGACATCACCATAGGTCCCGGCCCCGTCGAAGCAATGGAATGCAAGGTTGTGGGGGATGTGTTGGAGAGCCTGGACCTTCACCAGCATGAAGATGCTTGAGAACTCGATGCCGTAAAGGCAAGCATCCTCAACCCGTGGAGTGCTAGCGAAGCCAACGACGGACGCCGCCACCCCATGCTGGTTCCACAGCTACAAAGGAAGCTTTTCCAGCAAGAGGTTGATGACGTGCTTGAAGGAGAAGGTGAAGGTGTTGTCACCCGGACCGTGTGGGAGGATCCGAACAGTGCGAGAACCAACATAAAGAGGGCTCGCGCGGAGGGCGGCTAGCTGCTCCTGCTCACGCTGGAAGATGGCGAAGTAGTACCCACCATAGACCCAGCAAAGCAAATGACAGTAATGCCGAGACGCTGCTGGAAGACACGCTTGAGTCAAGGCAGGAAGTTGGGACGTGGTGGTGAGATGTTGACGAGACACACGAGAGTGTTTTGGTCAGGGATTATGGGATAGTGGACATCAAGCGAGGTGAGGCGGCCGCAAACTACAAGATCAATGGGTGCAGGAGGGAAGGAGTGCAGGGGGGAGCACGGAAGGTCCCAGGCTAGAGCAGGTGGAGAAGGGCTGTAGCTGGATGGAAGAACTTGTGGTGGAGATGAGCAAGTATAAGTAGGCGTAGACGAGACACTAGGAGCAAAACCATAGACGCGGATATGGCACTGGAAGCTGAGATGGCTAATAACCCGCAAGTATAGGAGATCGTTTGTATCCTTCTTCGATAAATAAGAGTGTCAAACCCAATGAGGAGCTAAAGGTAGAACAAATATTCCCTCAAGTTCTATCGACCACCAATACAACTCTATGCACACTTAACGTTTGTTTTACCTAAAACAAGTATGAAACTATTTTGCAAGAATAAAACTACGAGTACTTTGCGAGAACAAAACTACAGATAAATTGCAAGGTAATAAAAGTGGATAGCTTTTGTCAACAAGAAAGTCATTTGTCCCTAGGCAATCGATAACGAGTACCGGTAATCATTCTTGCAATTTTACATGAGGGAGAGGCATGAACTAACATACTTTCTCTACTTGGATCATATGCACTTATGATTGGACCCCTAGCAAGCATCCACAACTACTAAAGATATTAAGGTCGTGAAACCAAACCATAGCATTAAGTATCAAGTCCTCTTTACTCCCATACGGCATAACCCACTTATCCGCGTTTAGGCTATTGTCACCCTCGCAACACCGACAATAAGCAAACCATGAACATATTGCAACACCCTATGGCGGGGGCCCTCCATTCGCGTGACACGGAGGGCACCGTAGGACAGCACCATAAATAAAATATACAATCATACCAACCAAGATCATGATTAACCCACATGACAAAACGGATATACTCAAACATCATAGGATAACCATAGATCATTGGGAAATAATATATGGAGTTGAGCACCATGTTTAACTAGAGATTACAGCAGGGAGGAGAGGTGTTACATCGCTGCATAGAGCGGGAGAAAGTTGGTGTTGACGGTAGCAAGATTGTTGATGTAGATCACCATCACAATTCTTGCCCCGGCGACACTCCGGCGCCACCAGGAGAGTGGGGGAGACCGGGAGAGAGCCCCCATACTTCTTCTTCTTCCTTGACCTCCCCCTAGATGGGAGGAGAGTTCCCCCTATGGTCCATGGCCTCCATGGCGGCGGGGGGCGGGAGCCCCCCCCCCCCGAGATTGGATATGTCTCTCTGTTCTCTTCTGTTTCGCGTTTCCTAGATCTGACCGAAAATCGTTTCTTATATTCCAGGAGATCTGTAACTCCGGTTGCGCTGAAATTTTAACACAAATTTTTTTTCTGGATATAAGCTTCCTTGCGCCCGAAGTAGAGATCCAACCGACATACGAGGTGATCATAAGACACTTGGGCGCACCCTGCTGTATCTTGTGGCCTGTGGGGCCCCGTTTACGTTGATTCCACCTCCCAAAATTCACAAATATACCAAAATAATTATCCGAAATTTTTTATTGCATGTGGACTTCGTTTGATATGAATTTTCTGCGAAACAAAAACATGCAACAAACAAGAACTGGCACTGGGCATTGGATCAATAGGTTAGTTCAAATAAAACATATAAAATGTTGCCAAAGTGAAAGTTGTATAATATTGGCATAAACAATAAAAAATTATAGATACGACGGAGGCGTATCAGCATCCCCAAGCATAATTCCTGCTCATCCTCGAGTAGGTAAACGATAAAAAAAGATAATTTTTGATGTGGAATGCTACCTAGCATAAACTTGATCATATGTCTAGTCATGGCATGAATATTAAGACACGAGTGATTCAATGCTCTAAACATGGATTTTCTGCGAAACAAAAACATGCAACAAACAGGAACTAGCACTGGGCACTGGATCAATAGGTTAGTGCAAATAAATTATATAAAATATTGCCAAAAGTATGTGAAAGGTGTATAATATTGGCATGAAACAATCAAAAATTATAGATACGGCGGAGGCGTATCAATGGCCAACCCTTCGGCACAGCCAGTAGACAGTTGGATCCCTACAATCTCGGCGTCGATGACTATATGAGAAACATCGGTAACAGTGGCAGTGAAGGTCATTAGGTTTGCCATATCTGAAGGAAAGATTTGGTGCGGGATGCGAGGGACATGATGACCCTGATGACACCAGATTACTAGAGAGCAAGGCGTCCTTGTAAGACACATGGCGAGGGTTGGGCGCTCGGTTGATTTGGGAGTCATGAGCACCTGCAGTGGAGGCGGAAAGGTGGCTGGGCGGCGGACCGAAGCAAGAAGATGTGACAAGGGGGAGGCAGCAGGTGGTATCTGTTGGGAATCGTTGCATGGGAAATATAAAAATGTACGCACACACAGTGATCTATCCATGGAGATGCATAGAAACGAGGGGGAGAGTGTGTCTACGTACCCTCGTAGACCATAAGAGGAAGCGTTTCACAACACGGTTGACGTAGTCGAACTTCTTCTCACGTCAACCGATCAAGTATCGAATGCACGACACTTCCGCGTTCTGCACACGTTCAACTCGGTGACGTTCCTCGCCTTCTTGATCCAGCAAGACGTCGACGTAGTCGATGAGTTCCATCAACACAACGGCATGGTGATGGTGATGGTGAAGTGATCTCCGCAGGGCTTTGCCTAAGCACTACGAAAATATGACCGGGGGTGTAAATGGTGGAGGGGGGCGCCGCACACGGCTAACAATTGATCTGGTGTGTGCTAGGGCGCCCCCCCACATATATATAGGTGGGAGGGAGAGGGGAGCATGCCAGGAGGCGCCCCAAGTAGGCCAAATCCTACTTGGGGTCCTCCCCAAGTGGCGCCCCTTGCCATATTTAACCGAGGGAGAAGGAGATTGGGGGGAGGAAGGAAGTGGGAATCCTAATTCACACTTTCCTTTCCCTTCTCCCCTTCCTTCCCCTCCTTAGGCCAGCCCATATGGGGGGCGCACCAGCCCCTTGTGGCTGGTGTGTTTCCCCTCTTGGCCCATAAGGCCCATATCTTTTGTCGGGGGTGCCCGGAACCCCTTCCGGTTACCGATAAGTACCCGGTACCCCCCGAAACACATCCGATGTCTGAATACCCTCGTCCAATATATCAATCTCTACCTCTCGACTATTTAGAGACTCCTCGTCATGTTTGTGATCTCATCTGGGACTCCAAAAATCATTCGGTCACCAAATCACATAACTCCTATAATACTATATCGTCATCGAACGTTAAGCGTCCGGACCCTACGGGTTCGAGAACTATGTAGACATAACAGCGACACCTCTCCGATAAATAACCAATAGCAGAACCTGGATGCCCATATTGGCTCCTACATATTCTACGAAGATCTTCATCGGTCGAACTGTTATGACAACATACGTAATTCCCTTTATCCATCGGAATGTTTACTTGCCCGAGATTCGATCATCAGTACCTTCATACCTAGTTCAATCTCGTTACCGGCAAGTCTCTTTACTCGTTTTGTGATACATAACCTCATGAATAACTCCTTAGTCATTTGCTTGCAAGCTTATGATGTGTATTACCGAGAGGGCCCAGAGATACCTCTCCGATACTCGGAGTGACAAATCCTAATCTTGATCTATGCCAACTCAACAACCACCTTCGGAGATACCTGTAGAGCATCTTTTTGATCACCCAGCTATGTTGTGACGTTTGATAGCACATAAGGGATTCCTCCGGTATCCGGGAGTTGCATAATATCATAGTCGAAGGAATATGTATTTGACATGAAGAAAGCGATAGCAATAAAACTGAACGATCATTATGCTATGCTAACGGATGGGTCTTGTCCATCACATCATTCTCCTAATGATGTGATCCCGTTATCAAGTGACAAGTCATGTCAATGGTTAGGAAAACTTAACCATCTTTGATCAACGAGCTAGTCTAGTATAGGCTCACTAGGGACACGGTGTTTGTTTATGTATTCACACATGTATTAAGGTTTCCGATCAATACAATTCTAGCATGAATAATAAACCTTTATCATGAATAAGGAAATAGAAAATAACAACCTTATTATTGCCTCTAGGGCATATTTCCTTCAGTCTCCCACTTGCACTAGAGTCAATAATCTAGATTACATTGTAATTAATCTAACACCCATGGAGTCTTGGTGCTGATCATGTTTTGCTCACGGAAGAGGCTTAGTCAACGGGTCTGCCACATTCAGATCCGTATGTATCTTGAAAATTTCTATGTCTCCATCCTTGACTTGTTCACGAATGGAGTTGAAGTATCTCTTGATGTGTTTGGTTCTGTTTTGAAACCTGGATTCCTTCGCCAAGGCAATTGCTCCAATGTTGTCACAAATGATTTTCATTGGATCCGATGCACTAGGTATTACACCCAAATCGGATATGAACTCCTTCATCCGGACTCCTTCATTTGCTGCTTCTGAAGCAGCTATGTACTCCGGTTCACACGTAGATCCCGCCATGACGCTTTGCTTGGAACTGCACTAACTGACAGCTCCACCATTCAATATAAATACGTATCCGGTTTGTGACTTAGAGTCATCCAGATCAGTGTCAAAGCTAGCATCGACGTAACCATTTACGACAAGCTCTTTGTCACCTCCATAAACGAGAAACATATGCTTGGTCCTTTTCAGGTACTTGAGGATGTTCTTGACCGATGTCCAGTGATCCACTCCTAGATTACTTTGGTACCTCCCTGCAAGACGTATGGCAAGGCACACATTAGGTTTGGTACACAGCATAGCATAGCATACATGATAGAACCTATGGTTGTGGCATAGGGAATGACTTTCGTTTTCTCTCTATCTTCTGCAGTGGTCGGGCATTGAGTCTGACTCGACTTCACACCTTGTAACACATGCAAGAACCCTTTCTTTGACAGATCCATTTTGAACTTCTTCAAAACTTTGTCAAGGTATGTGCTTTGTGAAAGTCCTATTAAGCATCTTGATCTATCTCTATAGATCTTGAGGCCCAATATATAAGCAGCTTCACCGAGGTCTTTCATTGAAAACTCTTATTCAAGTATCCTTTTATGCTATCCAGAAATTATATATCATTTCCAATCAACAATATGTCATCTACATATAATATCAGAAATGCTATAGAGCTCCCACTCACTTTCTTGTAAATATAGGATTCACCGAAAGTCTGTATAAAACCATATGCTTTGATTACCTCCTCAAAGCGTATATTCCAACTTCGAGATGCTTGCACCTGTCCATGGATATTGCTGGAGCTTGCACACTTTGTTAGAACCTTTAGGGTCGACAAAACCTTCTGGTTGCATCATATACAACTCTTCTTTAAGAAATCCATTAAGGAATGCAGTTTTGACGTCCATTTGCCAAATTTCATAATCATAAAATGCAGCAATTGCTAACATGACTCAGACTGACTTAAGCATCGCTACGGGTGAGAAGGTCTCATCGTAGTCAACCCTTGAACTTGTTAAAAACCTTTTTGTGACAAGTCGAGCTTCGTAGATGGTGACATTACCATCAGCGTCAGTCTTTTTCTTGAAGATCCATTTATTCTCAATGGCTTGTCGATCATCGGACAAGTCCACCAAACTCCACACTTTCTTCTCATACATGGATCCTATCTCAGATGTCATGGCCTCAAGCCATTTATCGAAATCTAGGGTCATCATAGCTTCTTCATAGTTCGTAGGTTCTCCATGGTCTAGTAACATGACTTCCAGAACAGGATTACCGTACCACTCTAGTGCGAAACATGCTCTGTTCACCTACAAGGTCTAGTAGTAACTTGATCTGAAGCTTCATGATCATTATCATTAGCTTCCTCTCTAGTTGGTGTAGGCAACATGGGAATGGATTTCTCTGATGTGCTACTTTCCAAATTGAGAGAAGGTACAATTACCTCATCAAGTTCTACTTTCCTCCCACTCACTTCTTTCGAGAGAAACTCCTTGTCTAGAAAGGTTCCATTCTTGGCAACAAAGATCTTGCCTTCTGATCTGTGGTTGAAGGTGTACCCAATTGTTTCCTTAGAGTATCCTATGAACACACACTTATATGATTTGGGTCCAAGCTTATCAGGCTGAAGCCTTTCGACACAAGTGTCGCAACCTAAAACTTTAAGAAATGACAGGTTAGGTTTCTTGCCAAACCATAGTTCATACGGTGTCGTCTCAACAGATTTAGATGGTGCCCTATTTAATGTGAATGTAGCTGTCTCTAATGCATAACCCCAAAACGATAGTGGAAAATCGGTAAGAGACATCATAGATCGCACCATATCTAATAAAGTGCGGTTATGATGTTCGGACACACCATTACGCTATGGTTTGCCAGTTGGCGTGAGTTGTGAAACAATTCCACATTGTTTTAAATGAAGGCCAAACTCGTAACTCAACTATCCGCCTCCGTGATCAGTTCGTAGAAACTTTATTTTCTTCTTATGATGATTCTCTACTTCACTCTGAAATTCTTTGAACTTTTCTAATGTTTCAGACTTGTGTTTCATCAAGTAGATATACCCATACCTACTGAAATCATCTATGAAGGTCAGAAAATAACGATAGCCCCCGCGTGCTTCAACACTCATCGGACCGCATACATCGGTATGTACTATTTCCAATAAGTCATCAGCTCGCTCCATTGTTCCGGAGAACAGAGTTTTAGACCTCTTGCCATGAGGCATGGTTTGCAAGTATCAAATGATTCATAATCAAGTGATTCCAAAATTCCATCAGCATGGAGTTTCTTCATGCGCTTTACACCAATATGACCTAAACGGTAGTGCCACAAATATGTTGCACTATCATTGTAAACTTTAATAGACCACTCTTCAAGGGTGCATGATGACATGTCTCCGTCGTATCTACTTTTCCAAACACTTTTGCCCTTGTTTTCGACTCTAACTTGCATGATTTGAATGGAACTAACCCGGACTGACGCTATTTTCAGCAGAATTGCCATGGTGTTATTTATGTGCACAAACAAAAGTTCTCGGAATGACCTGAAACTCCACGGAGCATCTTTTTGGAAATAATAAAAATTACTGGCAAAAGATCAATGCCAGGGGGACCACACCCTAGCCACGAGGGTGGGGGCGCGCCTGCCCCCTTGGGCGCGCCCCCTACCTCGTGGGCCCCCTGGAGCTCCTCCGACCTCAACTCCAACTCTATATATTCACTTTCGGGGAAAAAAAATCAAGGAGAAAGATTCATCGCGTTTTACGATACGGAGCCGCCGCCAAGCCCTAAAACCTCTCGGGCAGGCTGATCTGGAGTCCATTTGGGGCTCCGGAGAGGGGAATCCGTCGCCATCGTCATCATCAACCTTCCTCCATCACCAATTTCATGATGCTCACCGCCGTGCGTGAGTAATTCCATCGTAGGCTTGCTGGACGGTGATGGGTTGGATGAGATTTATCATGTAATCGAGTTAGTTTTGTTAGGGTTTGATCCCTAGTATCCACTATGTTCTGAGATTGAT
>NW_024120944.1:0-14301 GCF_003073215.2 Triticum urartu
AACTTGGAATTCTATGCACTCATGTTTGGAACTATTAGCAAGCGTCCGCAACTACTAACATTTATTAAGGTAAAACCCAACCATAGCATTAAGATATATTGGTCCCCCTTCAATCCCGTATGCATCAATTTCTATGCTAGGTTGAAGCTTCTGTCACTCTTGCCCTCCAATACATAGTCCTATCAACATACAACTAACCCTATGGTGTGATCCACGCGCGCGCTCCTGTGATGGGCACCAAAGGACAGCAACATAACTACAAGCAAATTAAATCAATCATAGAAATTCATCAACCACCGGTAGGACAACGAAAATCTACTCAGACATCATAGGATGGCAACACATCATTGGATAATAATATGAAGCATAAAGCACCATGTTCAAGTAGAGGGTATAGCGGGTTGCGGGAGAGTGGACCACTGTAGATAGAGGGGGTAAGGTGATGGAGATGTTGGTGAAGATGGCGGAGGTGTTGGAGTAGATTGCGGTGATGATGATGATGGCCACGGCAGCGTTCCGGTGCCACCGGAAGAGAAGGGGAGAGGGGGCCCCTTCGTCTTCTTCTTCCTTGATCTCCTCCCTAGATGGGAGAAGGGTTTCCCCTCTGGTCCTTGGCCTCCATGGCATGAGAGGGGCGAGAGCCCCTCCGAGATTGGAGCTGTCTCTCTGTCTCCCTCTGTTTCTGCGTTCTGTCTTGTTGCCCTTTCACCGTTTCGTATATATATGGAGATCCGTAACTCCGATTGGACCGAAACCTTCGCCGTGATTTTTTTATACCAAAAATAGCTTTCTTGCGGCCGAAGAAGGGCATCAACCGCCTTACGGGTGGACCACGAGAGTCAGGGGCGCGCCCAGGGGGGCGGGGCACGCCCCCTACCTCGTGCCCACCTCGGACACCGTTTCGCGTTGATATTTCTCCCAGATTTTCCAAATATTCCAAAAATAAGATCCGTCCATTTTTATCCCGTTTGGATTCCGTTTGATATGGATATTCTGCGAAACATAAAACATGCAACAGACAGGAACTGGCACTGGGCACTGGATCAATATGTTAGTCCCAAAAATAATATAAAAAGTTGCCAAAAGTATATGAAAGTTTTAGAATATTGGCATGGAACAATAAAAAATTATAGATACGACGGAGACGTATCAAACCCCCCAGGAAAGCGATCTACCGTCGGATCGGGAGCATGACTCCAGACTCCTGCAACACGAGTTCGATTCAGAGTTTTGTGTCACCGAGAAGTACCAAAAGCTGAGTTGTGTGCACGGGCACACTCCCGCTCGACGTGTATGCACGGAGGGATTCGACATTCGCATGCGGTTTCTCAGTTGCCCCTTAGAGGTTAGTGCTAAGTTCATCATATTACTTGATTAATGTCACCGCTCATCCTGAATACTATTTAACATTGGCAGGGATATGAGGCCTGTGCCTTTATTTACTGGCTGGATGAAGAATGGCATGGCAGGGCTCGGAGTGTTATCACAAAGCTCGCAGAAGATAACGTAAAGCTGAAGAAGAAACTGGCTGATCTGGAATGTACAATCAGTACGATGAAGCAAGAAAGAATCAATCACATGCAACAAATGAAAGCAAGAGACAAGAATGAACTAGCATGTGTAGTTGTGGTTGTCGCATTGGCCATGTTCTATGCACTGTTTGCAATGATGATTAGGGGTTTTGTTTGATAGTATTGCTAAAGCACATCTAGATGTGCTATAAATAATGCACATCTAGGTCCTATGCCATTGATGTTACACGAAGATTTGTGCAGATATTTTCCTTTGTCTTTTTTCGTTTCCTTTGTAGTTTGATTATTACTGGATTTATCAATAAGAAGAGCTCAATGTATTGCTTGCCAACTGTCCTACTCTGTTCGTATCGGTACCAATGCATAATCCCAAAACTCGTTCCTTGTTTTTGTCCTGAAAAAAGAAACCAGCCAAATAGCCAATAGGAGTCCCGCGCAACCCCGGGAATTTGGAGCGACTGGGTACAAATAATTGCGGTTGATTATATCAGCGGTTAGATAATACGCTAACCCCCGCTTCAATTGGCATTTCCTCTTCTCTGCATACCCCGCTTAAGTGTCTTTACCATCTTCATCACCTCTGGTTGGCCGCGCTACACACTGGCACACACTCTGCAGCCATGTCGAGCGACAGCGAGGACGACAGTTCGGCCAGCAGTCTGGCGCTTGATGATAGGTCAACATCGGAATCATCCCGCTCGTTTTCCATGAGTCCGGCGTCGAGCCCAGACCTCGATTATATCCGGATCATGGTTGGGCGCCGCCTCCGGAGTCGTCAAATGATAACCAGACGGACGAGGAGCCGTCGGAGGATGAAGAAGAGGACAACAATGATGATGAGGAGGAATGGTCGAACGAGGAGGAGGACGACGATGACTGCAATGATGATGATGATGGCGGCGGCGATGAAAATCCAACGGTCAGTGGCAAGAAGCGTCCTTGACAAGACGATTTCGCGGGGCCATCCAACAACAACAAAACAAGAAGAATGACTAAATTAAGCAGACTGCATATATCTCTATTTTGTTCGCTCATATTAATTTGTTATCTTTGTTTATCCTGTTAATCTCATCGCAGACGGTTAGTAATACATATTCGACAAAGATCTTCTACATTATTGGCCATAGGTTGGTTTGTTGAACTGTGTGCCCTAACGAGCACACAATTCACAAAAAAGACTGTATGGGTTGTCTGTAATGATTGCACACAATTCTGATTACCGACCTGTTTGCCGGGTATCACACACATCTTGTTATGCCGAATCGTTTGTGTTCACCTTGATCATCGCAAACGGTTCATCAGAGCGAACTGTATGCCGTATATCACACACATCTTGATCTGGCTGCCCATTTCTGTTGTTCTGTCTCATCACAAACGATTCGTATGGATCAACCGTATGCCCAACATCGCACACACAACTAAAATCTAAACCGTGTTTGATGTATCATTCATCACAAACGTTTTGCGTCTTTTTTGATGATTTTTTTACATCACCGTTTGCGATTAATGCCTCACACACAGTTTCATCAAAGGGTCTGTGATCGTAGTGTCGTGTTAGTAGCATCCTGCAGTAGTGTTTGTAACACAGACAATAACCCTTTATTTGACTGATCCATTTTGAAATTTTTCAAAACTTTATCAAGGTATGTGCTTTGTGAAAATCCAATTAAGCGCCTTGATCTATTTCTATAAATCTTGATGCCCAATATATAAGCAGCTTCACCGAGCACTGGTACAACGAGGTGCTATACAAACGGTTTTTAACCCCTTTTCGTGACGATATTTGGAACCGGCGCCAAGTGAGTGTAGGTGATAGGGGGGGTCCTTCCCACACGACCCAGAAACCGTCGGGGATATGCCCTCTTGGCACACACTCTAGGCAAAATGAGGTCGTGTGCGACCAGCGAGCGCTCAAATACGGTTATACGTACAGTAATGCTAAAAAAATAATTATACATGTGAAATCGTTTCCGGTCGTAAGTACATCCCACACTGTTAGTCCCCGCTAAACGTTCTCATTCATATGAACATCCCACACAGTCGCTCCAAGGAGAACGTTTCCCTTCGGAGGTACAACACACACAATTTTACCCGTTAAATCATTTGTGATAGCGTTGCCATTGCACACGATATTAACAATTTTATCGTTTGTGTTATTGAATGCATCACATACGGTGCGTAGAGAAAATTGTGTGGCAAAGGTTGTCGATCACACACAGTTTTTATGTGTTAAACGTTTGCGCAAGGTGGCCTAACGCAAACAGTTTTTAAGAGAATGTCGTGTGTGATTGTCCATTGATCCAACACGGTTTATTCTTACAAACTATGTGTGTTGCCTAAGGTCATCGCCCACGGTGTTTTCTGAATAACCGTTTGCAATAGAAAATCCAGAGTCAATTACACCGATGGTGCTTGAACTTGACGCTAACGATCACTTTGGTGCTAGAACTCGCGGCATACATCGAACTGGTGTAATAACTTGACTCCAGCATGCAAATATGATGCAAATCTCGATTGTGTATGTTCGAGCCGCTGGCTAGATGCGCCAACATGGCATGGGTCCTGCCGTCAGCGAACCAATGGCAAAAGAGGGCGTGTTGCCAGTTTTTTTTTTCAAAAACTCCCTCGATTTTTTTTCTCACAAAAGCCTTGTTGGGCTCCTCGTATCGAACACGCGGCCCTTGTTTCGGTCAAGGTCGGTCCTGACACCATTCACGTCTTGACATCTTGAAGTGGATAGAGGAGCTTCTGGGGCTGTTGTTAGTTTTATTTAGAAATTTGTAGATCCTCTAAAAAAATAGATTTTTGTAGGTAATGTAAGTTCTAATCTTAGTAATAAAACTAACCTTTAAATATTCGTTAGGTATAAATATTATCATATACGCGCAAACAAAATAAATTACTTTTCTAAACTGTTCACGTATTATTTTAAAAATATACATATATATGTAAAATAATATTTGTGAATTATTAAAATGTTTGTATAATTTAAAAAATGCAAATATATTTTAAATTTTCACTTCATACAAATATTTCAATAATTATACACACATTTGTATAATTCGATGCTTGTACAATTAAAAATACTCATAATTTAAGATTTAAAGTGTTCATATGAATACTCCGTCGTGCTAATATATAAATTATATATTTTCAATATAATTCACAAGTGAATATTTAGTAAATTTTTATATTCATCAATTTGAATAATTTAAATATAAGATGCAAGTGTATTCTTTTTTATATTCATTAAGCATTTTAAGTGCCCACATTTACTAAAAACAATTATAAATACATGTGTGTATATTTAAATGTTTTTATGTAGTACCAATCATCGTTTGTATGTATAATATTTATAACACACAAATATTTTGAACTTTATTTTTATTACTTACCTTTTACAAATATTTCAAAAGGAACTAGCGCGTGCAAAATGGGCCGCATTATCTGCACCCAATTTAAGCCCCACATGCATCATCACTATACTGCATTTTATCATTTCCGAATATCCTTATACTACATTAATATCTGTTATCCTTGTTGAACACGCAAGAGTAAAATGGTGCGGTGGCTGTGAGCGCGCACGTCCAAGGTCTTTTTTGTGAGAAATAAAATTTTAATTTTCAAGGTTTTTTTAGAAAAAAACAGGCCACACGCTTCAAGTCGCTGACAGCGGGCCCCATGCCACGTTAGTGTGCCAAGTCAACGTTGATTTCGTATCCAAACGCGATTAGGGCCGTATTTGCACACCCGAACCAAGTTATTGCACCAGTTCAATGTATGTCACAAGTTCTAACATCAAAATGACCGGTTACACCAAGTTCAAGCACCACTGTTGTAATTGACTCAAAAACCTAATTAGCAGGCTAATTGCCCTATTATTAATAATCCATTTATTAATCTAATTGACATTCATGTTAAGCATATAATTATTTCATTTCCATATTAAAGGAGCAGGATTTCATAATTGAAATATATCAGAGTACAACATGATATAGCACTGGTACGCGTCGGTTCTAAACAAACGGTTTTTAACCCCTTTCCGCGACGGCATTTGGAACCGTCGCGAAGTGAGTGTGGGCGATAGGGGGTCCTTCTCACACGACCCAAAAACCGTCGGGGATATGCCCTCCTGGCACACACACTCGGCAAAATGAGGTCGTGTGCGACCGACGAGCACTCAAATACGGAAATACGTATAGTAGAGCTAAAAAATACAATTATACGGCAAAATTGTTTCCGGTCGCAAGTACATCCCACACAGTCAGTCCCCGCTAAACGTTTCCGTTTGTATGTACATCCCACATAGTCACTCCAAGGAAAACGTTTCCGTTCACAGGTACATCACACATAATTTTTCCCGTTAATCGTTTGCGTTATTGAATGTATCACACATGGTCTGTATAAGAAACGGTGTGGCAAAAGCTGTGCATCACACATAGTTTTTATGTGGTAAACGTTTGTGCAAGGTGGCCTAACACAAACCATTTTCAAGAGAAAGTCGTGTGTGATTGTTCATTGATCCAACACGGTTAGCAACTATGTGTGTTGCATGAGGTCATCGACACCACATTATTTTTTCAACAACCGTTTGCAATAGCAAAATCCAATTAGCGGGCTAATTCGCCATTAGTAGGCTAATTGCCCTATTATTAATAATCCACTTATTATTCTAATTGACATTCATATTAAGCACATAATATATTTTATTTTCCATATTAAGGAAGCAGAATTTCATAATTGAAAATACATAAGAGTACAACATGATATAGCTTCAGCACTCAGCTACCCCATTACACAACTGCACCAACACTAAGTTCCACATGCAACATGTAGAACCTTTCGAAATTAGCATCATAAACGGTATATAGGCAGATGCATCTCATGTGCAAAACTGCTGAAGCGGAAGGCGAATATTGAGTCTTCATTCATGTTGAAGGTCTTTGCAACTTTAGGCCAGTGCCTGTGGATGATTGACCGTCCGTCCTTCGTCCTCTTCAGGAACACTTCAATATTGAACCATGGTTGTTGTATGAAAACCTTCCTCGCCTCCTGACCATAGAGGTGGGTTGAGAGGTAATCATCAGTGAACTACTTTGGAAAGGCCTGAAAACAAGGATGTGCATAAATATCGTCTCTATATTGAAAATGGGGCAAAGGAATAAAAAAGGCAAGTTATAATAGTTAGTACCATCTTGTAGTAAACTGATGTCTTCTCCATTATGCAGACAAAGATCTTATTATTTTTTGTCGCTAATTTCTTTATCCTAACAATCTTTTTGAGTTTCTTGATTTGATTGATATTCATGGACAACTCATTTCCCCATATGCAAAAAGGGTCGAACAGTGGGTCAAAACCTCTGACAGCAAGACCTACATGTGCAAGACCAAATTGTTAAAAACCAAAATATTAGAATGGTTCCTGCAATTGCACAATAATGTGATATTAGACAACGGACCATGCACGTGCTAACCTCGATTGTAAACCTCAGTGCTTCTCATTGTTTCCCTGCAACACATATAAGGTAGTTAGTCATCAAGTTAAGTATTTACTACAGCCAAATTCAATTTATTCCTCACATGGTATACAATAACAGAATGCACCCATAATTATTGAACATTGCTTTGCAGAATTGAACAAAACAGTTAACTAAACACCACAACATAAATGAACCAAACGTTAACTGAGTACCACATTGCACAATGTATAACCAAACCAAACATGCTTGACAACTTGGAAATACAGCAATTGTATTCATTTCTCATGTATTTTGTAAAGATAAATTTGATTTATTTATCACATGGAAGACAATACAAAATTGCAGCCTGAAGAATTGAACATCACATTTGCAGAATTGAACCAAACAGTTAACTGAAGATGACAACTAATTAACAAAACAGTTAATAAGTGAGAACCACACTACACGGCATATAGAACATATACACTAGAGCAACAGATTGCATGGTAAAATTAGATAGCACAATTCACTAGAATTTGTGAAGGAAATGCAGGAGAAGCACACGCAACGGGTAAACCGAGCATGCTTAACCGGCGTAGCTAGCAAATGGAAAGGTGCTCCTCCAAGGTCTGGGGGTCGGCATGAATGGCAACCACCTCATCCGCGCGTGTGGCCGTGATTTGCTTCTCCGCTGCCAAATGCTCCTTGAGATCCTGGCTATATTGCGTGCACCATGGCTTAGGGTTGTGCTTATTTGGTGGAGGGGTCGGTGATTTGGGTGGAAGGTGTTACGCTCGCGCTGGCGGTCGGGACATGTGGGATGTGGAAGGAGGAGGAGGATGGGGGCCGGGTGTGGATCACCTCCCTGGATAGGCGAGGCCGAGCAGCGTGAAGGAGGGTCGCCGACAAGGAGGCAGCGGCGCTGCAAGCAAGGAGTGAAGGTTTCAACTTGGAAAGGAAGGCGGAAACAGGGAAAATGTTGCTTTTCTTAAGGGGGGGTCAGGGAGGTAGATATTTCCACGGAAGCCGAAAATTTGGAATTGCTTCAGCGAAAAAGCTGGAGCGCAAAGTGTCATCAGACACGGTCCCTTATTCAGAACTGTGTACGATATGTGAACATCACAAACGATTCAGATAGCTTAACCCGTGTGTGATGAGTTTAAACGTCAAAATTTTTGGTTCGAATTTCCCTGGTTACAGTGGTCATCCACGTCATTGCATAATTTGGGTACACGAAGGAAAATAACTTCTTAATCGAGCAAGTTCAGCAATTAAACAGTGCTAGATGACCTAAACATTACTCTAACAAATTAAAGACCGACACTTTTAATTTAACAAAACAAAGAGTACTACTACGGCTGGCGCTCGTCGATCTCCGACGCCGCCTCCATGTCCAGCTCGTGCCCGACGGTCTCCTAGGGAAGGGGCTCCATGGCATCCATCGCACCATACTCGGCAAGCATCTCGCCATCCGCGTCCGCCATCTCTTTCAAAAAGGCCGCCATGAGCTGGGCATGGGAGGAAGCGATCTGGGTTTGGACGGGCTCCGTCATTGCAAGGTATGCGACGAAGGAATGGACGGCTGCTCGAACGCTCTCGGTGATTGCCAGCTCTTCGGCGTGGGTTGCCGACCGTTGTCAGAGAAGCTTCATTCAATCTGTGCGGTGACCGCCAGGAGCTGGGGGTGGGCAGCCTCAACATGGTCGTGGGCGGCCTCCATCAGGGCTAAGGCCGCCGCTGCAGAACAAACAGCTGTTGTGCCGCTCTTGCCAGTTGTTATCGCCGAGCCAGATGCTGCTGCCGCCACATGAGAAGCAATAGCGGCCGTTTGGGCTGCCATGGCCACCCGGTCACAGATTGCGGCTGCGCTCATGCACCTTGTTAGCACGCGCATGGCGGCTGTGGCCGCGCTCTCGCCGGAGTGGGCACCGAAGTTTCCCTCACGACGCGGGTCCACATGCCCATCTTTCATCGGCGACAATTGAACAGTGAAATGCTATTTGGAGAGCGAGCTAGTGTGCTTGAGACGCCGGCTGCGGACTGTAGCCGACGCACCTTCTCGCGTAAGCCGTAGGCGTACTATACACCGATGGTGCTCCAGAATATTTTGTGTTGCATCTCACACGGTTGGTGATAATAAACTGTGTGCGATCTACTTGATTTGAATTACATAATGGGGTCACAACGGCAATGGACGGTGTTTGAATTGCTAGACCTTTTATCTGAAGTGAACATGCAACTATATGTGTGTCGTAAAAGAATTGGAATTTTTCAGGGTTCGTTTGAACATTTTATACATTAAATTGGTTTTCTAGCCATTTGAAGTGCACAATTCAAAATTAAACTACATGCACATGCTCCGGTGCACCAACATGGGTTGTAAAATCATATATGTGTCCATGGGTTTATGCTTATCTCCCATGCAAGAAATGGGGATGAAATTTGAACACCACGGCACCGTGGCTCTCCGGCAAACGTCGACGTACTTGCTTTTGTAATTCTAGTAAATCCAAAATTCGTCTGAAATTCATGAAACTTGGCATGCTATCATGGAGCGGCATCACCATGCCGTGGTAAAAAATTCGTCCCATTTGGGGCAGGTTGGGAATAAGCTTATCATAAACCAGAGCTTCTCACACAACAAGTGTGATGGTTTCGGTAGCGAACGTTTCACCTTTCTGGACGTAACGATATTCGTTACCTCTTCTCGATTTCAAAATTTTTCCTAGTGTCAACATAGAACAACAGGAGTGTTATGTCAATTTTTGGGATTTTTCAGGGTTCGCTTGGACATTTTTAAACATTAACTGAGTATTTTGTGCATTCATGTGCATAATTCAAATTTGAACTACACGCACATGCTCTAATGCATATAAATTAGTTGAAAATTTAAATATTTGTCCTTGGTTGCCTGCTTAGGTCCCATACAAGAAATGGGAATGAATGTCAAACACCCTGCCACCGTCACTCGACCGCTGTCGGTGTTCTGGGAACGGGGTCCCCAGACTTGCCTGCCCGCGACCCGCGGCATGGCTCCACCAGCGGCCCCGTACGACATATCTTCACCAGCAAACACTCAAGACCCTCGCCAGCGGCCAAGCCTCATGAGGCGGACGACGCAAGACCTCCTCAAGGACGGCCTCACCAGGCTGGCTCGCGAGGGGCGGGGAGATCAAGGCAAGGGACACCTCGCGAGGTTTCTGTGACGCAAGCCATGACGACTGGAGCCAGGCGGGTGCCACCGCGCGCAGCATCCACGTTTCCTCTTTGGTGCTAAAGGGGCAAGCGCAGGCGAGGAGTCCCAAGGCATCAGGCAAAGGTTTTCATATCAGTGTAACAAGACCAAGACCAGCCGGACAGCAGGACGGAGGTCACCGTGGAGCCCAAGACGGTATCACCACCAGAGCCTTAGGCAGGTGAAGACTACTTTTGTCAGGATAGCTTGTACTAGTTGTCCCCCTTCAAATTGGCCGTTGTGGGATCCCTTCCCGCTTAATATTTGGGAAGAGGACCCGGGCCTCTATATAGATAGGACTAGCCACCACCATAGGGGGCATATCATCTAGAAAGAGAAAGAATCCTCGACCGCATCAGCTCACCAAGCACAAGAACACCTCTCCTCTGGAGGCTGTTCTTCCCTTGTAACTATTCATCCTCACCCCAAGAGGCAATCCACCATATCACACTAGAGTAGGGTATTACACCACATCGGTGGCCCGAACCAGTATAAACTCTTGTGTCTCGTGCTCTTTGGGTTCATAGAGCTAGGCCGTGAGATCATGATGTGTGCGAGCTAGAGAGGGGGAGAGATCTTGGTGCGCACCCCAATGTTCGAACCTCAAGGGTTTTGCTGGACCCGAAATCCGACATTTGGCGCACCAGGTAGGGGTGCACCGAAGCTCTGCCCCCCCCGACGGCCTCGCCGCTCCAACCGGGCTCTCATGGACGTCGCCGCTTCTCCGACTGGATCGACTGGCGCCCTCCACAGTGCCGTGGGCCCCTGGGCCTTCACCCCCGCCTTGCGGCGGGGGCGGTGGCCGCACAAGTTCAAGCCGGAGATGCCGCCCCGTTACGATGGTAGATTCGACAGTCTTCTTGCTCGCGTACGAGGAGGCCGTCCTGGAGGCCGGGCCGGACGGTAAAGTCATGGCCAACTGGCTCCCGATGGCCCTCGCTGGCATGCCGCGCGCCTGGCTCATCCATTTGCCGAAATCTTCTGTGGCCTCCTGGGAGGAGCTGCGCGACCTCTTCATCACGCGCTTCGAGGGACCAACACCCCCCGTCGTCACAGCTTGGGCGGCGCCCAAGGCCGATCTGACCTTCGACTCGGGGGGTCACCTAGTTACCACCGTCGGTTCATGCGTGCTCCCGATGCTTTGCACGCCCACCATCTGTAGCCGTCACCAAGACCCTCATCGACGGTGGCGCCGGCCTCAACGTACTCTCCGTGGAGGCTTTTAGTCTCGTTCACATACCGCTGGAGCGGCTCCGCCCCAGCAAGCCCTTCTCCGGAGTCGGCAGCGGCTCCTCCAACCCCCAGGGGCAGATCTGTCTCCCCGTGACCTTTGACACGCGCGACAACTACCGCACCGAGCTAATCGACTTCGATATCGGACGCATCGGCTTACCGTACAACGCCATCCTCGGGTACCCGGCGCTGGCCCAGTTCATGGCAGCTACCCATCCTGCCTATAACCTCATGAAGATGCCAGGGAGCAAAGGCGTCCTCACCATGGCCGGGGACACCAAGGAAGCCTTGGCGGCCAAACTCGCCTTCAGGACCACGGAGGCAGCTTGCCCGGACAACAAGGTCGTGCCCAGGACCAAGGGCGTGGCACCGACCAAGAAGAAGCAGCTGTTCACTCAAGGTCAAGCCAAGATGAAGCAGATACCAGTCGACGTGGACGCGACCTCTAGCGCCACCTTTACTATAGGTGCCGACCTCGCCTAGACCAAGAAAGGAAGTCAGTGGACTTTTTGCGGGTGAACAAGGAAGTATTCGCCTGGGAACCCAAGCAGTTGGCTGGGGTTCCGAGAAGAGTGATTGAGCATCATATGAGGGTATGCCCCAATGTGTGCCCTGTGAAGCAGAGGGCAAGGCGGCAGTCCACGGAGAAGCAGTCCTTCATCGTTTAGGAAACCCGCAAGTTGGAGGCAGTGGGTGTCATTCGCGAAGTCCGGTACCCAGAGTGGCTGGCGAATCCGGTCGTCGTGCCTAAGAAAGGAGGGAAGGAGTGCGTGTGTGTCAACTTCAGCAACCTCAACAAGGCTTGCCCTCAAGACCCATTCCCACTGCCGTGCATCGACCAGATTGTAGACTCCACCGCCGAGTGTGATCTGCTATGTTTCCTGGATGCGTTCTCAGGCTACCACCAGATCAAGATGGCGGTGGAAGATGAGGAGAAAACAGCTTTCCTGACCCCATGCGGGGTATACTGCTACACTTGCATGCCATTCGGACTGCGCAACGCAGGAGCGACCTTCCAGCGACTGATGCACATCGCCTTGGGGCGGCAGCTCGGGAGAAACGTTGAGGCCTATGTCGACGACATTGTGGTGAAGTCTCAGGAGGCAAGAACTTTGATTCAGGACCTGGAGGAAACTTTCACGAGCCTGCGCCAGGTGGACCTGCGGCTCAACCCAAAGAAGTGCGTGTTTGGTGTTCCTTCCGGCAAGCTGCTGGGCTTCCTTGTGTCCCACAGGGGGATCGAGGCCAATCCAGAGAAGGTCAAAGCAATTGAAGACATGAGCCCACCATAAAACCTCAAGGAGATGCAGAAGCTTGCAGGCTGCGTGACTTTGCTAGGGCGCTTCATCTCCAAGTTGGGGGAGCGCGTCTTGCCGTTCTTCAAGCTGATGAAGAGGAATGGCCCGTTCGAGTGGACCCCTGAGGCCGACCTGGCATTTCAAGACCTCAAGAGATACCTGACGAGCCCGCCGGTGATGGTGGCACCTCATCCTCGCGAGCCCTTGGTACTCTACCTGTCTACCACGCCCCACTCCGCCAGCGCGGCGCTGGTGGCCCTCAGGGAGGAGCCCAAGGTCAAGGACCCGTCAAGCGGAGTCGCCAAGCCGGATGAGGCAACTCAGCACCGAGGCGATGCTCCTGAGACAGCGGCTGCCCCGGCTAGCCATCAAGCCCTAGAAGCCAGGGACCCGCAGGGAACACCTCAGCCCTTGGGAGCCAAAAACTCCGTGAGCTCTCCCGCCCTCATCGAGCACCCAGTGCACTTTGTCAGCACAGTGCTACGCGATGCGAGAGCACGATACCCCATGCCTCAGAAGCTCTTGCTCGCGCTCCTGGTGGCCTTGCGTAAGCTGCGCCACTACTTCCAGGGACACCCCATCAAGGTCCTCTCAGCTTACCCATTAGAGAGAGTGCTCAGGAGCCCCAATGCTGCGGGAAGGGTCACCGTATGGAACATCGAACTGCAAGTGTTCGACCTGGAGTTCAGCACAACCAGGGTCATAAAGGGGGCCACACTCATCGACTTCTGTGGCAGAATGGACCGACTCCCCGGAGCTCGAAGCAGGCGAGAACCGGTCCCTGTCGCCAGGGAGTGAAGCGCCGGATGGCTGGGTCATGTACTTCGATGGCGCATTTGCACGCCAGGGCGCGGGGACTGGAGTCGTGCTCATCTCGCCCACTAAGGACAAACTTTACTACGCCGTGCAGCTCTGCTTCGAGCGGGGCGAGAAGGTCTCCAACAACATCATAGAGTACGAGGGTCTCATCACTGGCCTCAAGGCTGCGGTGGCCCTGGGGGTGAAACGCCTCACCATCAAGGGAGACTCGCAGCTCCTCGTCAACTTCTCCAACAAGGTGTACGCACGAAAGGATGAGCACATGGAGGCATACCTCGCGAAGGTACGCAAGATGGAGAAGCAATTCCTGGGCCTGGAGCTACAGCATGTGCCCCGTGGCACCAACAAAGAGGCTGACGACATCGCCAAAAGAGCATCCAAGCGGCTACCCCAAGAGCCTGGCGTCTTCGAGGAGCGGCTCTTCAAGCCTTCGGTAGCACCTACGCCTGCGGAGTCGGCGCCACCTCAGGAGGAGCTCCCCCAGCCACCAGCCTCGGGATCCCCCGTCTGCGGCCCGACCTCAGGAGCGCGCCTCCTCTTAGCGCTCGAGCATCAGGAGGGATGCTGGATCGAAGAGTTCAGGGCATACCTGACGAAGGCACATTGCCGGAGAAGGAGGAAGACGCGGAGCGTGTGGCCCGGCAGGCTACGGTGTACTGCATCCAGGATGGTGAGCTATACAGGAAGCGGCCAAATGATGTTTATCTGCGATGCATTTCCAGGGA
>NW_024120945.1:0-12031 GCF_003073215.2 Triticum urartu
CACACAAGTGTTGATTTCACTAAGTCTGAGATATGTTTGCCATTTGCATTTTTTCCATGCTTGTTTGAACCTGTTAATGGATGAATTGGCCGTAGCTTAGTGCTAGAATTTTGTTAAGAATCTTGTGTGCATCCCTTCCATGTATTTTGTTGTCATGTTTGGGTGCTGTAGCATGTTCATCTCATTGCATTTAGATGCCTACTTGCTGTAAACCGCAGACCAGTGTCATTTTTGAATCGCTTGCCATTTCCAAACCGTAACTCCGATTCCGGCGTTCTTTATATCGTTTTCAAGCGATTTCATATCATCTTTCTAGTGGCACACTTGGTTTTCTAAGTTGAGGCCAGGTTCATGCATTTCCTATCATATCTTGCATTTTGCATCCCGCATCGCATCCCGCATAGCATATCATCTTTGCATTGTGTTGTTTGAGTTTGCACGTGGTTGATTGTATCCTTGTTGCTTGTTTGTCTTGTTTGGGTAGAGCCGGGAGACGAGTTCGCAAACGAGGAGCCCGTTGAGTTTGTTTTTGAGGATCCAGTCAACTCTGACAACTGTGCAGGCAAGATGATCATATCCTCAAAATCACTACTATCTTTGCTATGCTAGTTTGCTCGCTCTTTTGCTATGCCATTGCTACGATGCCTACCACTTGCTTGCAAGCCTCCCAAATTGCCATGTCAAACCTCTAACCCACCTTGTCCTAGCAAACCGTTGATTGGCTATGTTACCGCTTTGCTTAGCCCCTCTTATAGCGTTGCTAGTTGCAGGTGAAGATTGGAGGCCGTTCCTTGTTGGAACATATATTTTACTTGTTGGGGATATCATTATATTGCTATGTTATCTTAATGCATCTGTATACTTGGTAAAGGGTGGAAGGCTCGGCCTCTCGCCTAGTGTTTTGTTCCACTCTTGCCGCCCTAGTTTCCGTCATATCGGTGTTATGTTCCCGGATTTTACGTTCCTTACGCGGTTGGGTTATGGTGGGAACCCCTTGATAGTTCGCCTTGATTAAAGCTTTTCCAGCAATGCCCAACATTGGTCTTACCATTCGCCACCTAGCCTTTTCTTTCCCTTGGGTTCTGCAGACTCAAGGGTCATCTTATTTTACCCCCCCCCCCCGGGCCAGTGCTCCTCTGAGTGTTGGTCCAACCGAGCGATGTCCGGGGCTACCAGGGGCAACTCTGGGCTGGCCTACTCGACGTCTGGCTCATCTGAGTGTGCCCTGAGAAAGAGATATGTGCAGCTCCTATCGGGATTTGTCGGCACATTCGGGCGGTGTTGCTGGTCTTGTTTTAACCTGTCGAAGTGTCTTGAATTACCGGAGATACCGAGTCTGATCGGAACGTCTTGGGAGGAGGTCTATTCCTTCGTTGACCGTGAGAGCTTGTCATGGGCTAAGTTGGGACTCCCCTGCAGGGATTTGAACTTTCGAAAGCCGTGCCCGCGGTTATGGGCAGATGGGAATTTGTTAATGTCCGGTTGTAGATAACTTGAACCTTAATTAATTAAAATGAATCAACTGAGTGTGTTACCGTGATGGCCTCTTCTCGGCGGAGTCCGGGAAGTGGACACGGTGTTGGAGTAATGTTTGCGCAGGTTGCTCTCTAGTTTCTCGCTCGCGCTTTGCCTCCTCTTCTCGCTCTCTTTTGCGAATAAGTTAGCCACCATATTGCTAGTCGCTTGCTGCAGCTCCACATATATTTACCTTGCCTTACCTATAAGCTTAAATAGTCTTGATCGCGAGGGTGCGAGATTGCTGAGTCCCTGTGGCTCACAGATTACTATTACACCAGATGCAGGGCCTGATGATTCCGCTCCAGGAGACGCGTATGAGCTCAAGTGGGAGTTCGACGAAGACTCTCAACGTTACTATGTTTCCTTTCCCGATGATCAGTAGTGGTGCCCAGTTGGGGGTGAACGGGACCGTTCGCATGTTGGGTTCTCTTTTATTTTGGCGCCGTAGTCGGGCCATGAGTGTTTGGATGATGTAATGTTATTTATGTACTTGATTGACGTGGCGAGTGTAAGCCAACTATGTTATCTCCCCTTTATTATTTATATTACATGGGATGTTGTGAAGATTGCCAACTTGCGACATATGCCTTCAATGCGATTATGCCTCTAAGTCGTGCCTCGACACGTGGGAGATATAGTCGCATCGAGGGAGTTACACCTACGTACCCCCAAACGATCAGATACGGAGCCAAAACCCTAATTCCACCGCCGTAACTCTGTATCCACGAGATCCCATCTTGGGGCCTGTTCCGGAGCTCCGCCGGAGGGGGCATCCATCACGGAGGGCTTCTACATCAACACCATAGCCTCTCCGATGAAGTGTGAGTAGTTTACCTCAGACCTTCGGGTCCATAGTTATTAGCTAGATGGCTTCTTCTCTCTTTTTAGATCTCAATACAATGTTCTCCCCCTCTCTTGTGGAGATCTATTCAATGTAATCTTCTTTTTGCGGTGTGTTTGTTGAGACCGATGAATTGTGGGTTTATGATCAAGTCTATCTATGAACAATATTTGAATCTTTTCTGAATTCTTTTATGTATGATTGGTTATCTTTGCAAGTCTCTTCGAATTATCAGTTTGGTTTGGCCTACTAGATTGATCTTTCTTGCAATGGGAGAAGTGCTTAGCTTTGGGTTCAATCTTGCAGGTGTCCTTTCCCAGTGACAGTAGGGGCAGCAAGGCACGTATTGTATTGTTGCCATCGAGGATAACAAGATGGGTTTTATATCATATTGCATGAATTTATCCCTCTACATCATGTCATCTTGCTTAAGGCGTTACTCTGTTTTCATGAACTTAATACTCTAGATGCATGCTGGATAGCGGTCGATGAGTGGAGTAATAGTAGTAGATGCAGGCAGGAGTCGGTCTACTTGTCTCGGACGTGATGCCTATATACATGATCATACCTAGATATTCTCATAACTATGCTCAATTCTGTCAATTGCTCAACAGTAATTTGTTCACCCACCGTAGAATACTTATGCTCTTGAGAGAAGCCACTAGTGAAACCTATGGCCCCCGGGTCTATCTTCATCATATTAATCTTCAATACTTAGTTATTTCCTTTGCTTTATTTTACTTTGCATCTTTATCATAAAAATACCAAAAATATTATCTTATCATATCTATCAGATCTCACTCTCATAAGTGACCGTGAAGGGATTGACAACCCCTTATAGCGTTTGGTTGCGAGGAGTTATTTGTTTTGTGCAGGATCGAGGGACGCGCGCGTAGCCTCCTACTGGATTGATACCTTGGTTCTCAAAAACTGAGGGAAATACTTACGCTACTTTGTTGCATCATCCTTTCCTCTTCGGGAAATCCAATGCATGCTCAAGAGGTAGCAAGGTGCGGCGACGGGCGGGAGGGGACGACGGGGGCCGCAGGCGGCGGGGAGGGGCGACGACGGGGGCGGAGGACGGCGGGGAGGGCGGCGACGGGCGGGAGGGGGCGGCGACGGGGCGGCAGGACGGGGGAGGGGCGGTGACGGGCACAGGGGACGGGGCGGCGGCGGCGGGCTGGGGGTGAGAGAGAGAGAGAGCGCACGCATGTTCACTGGGGGGAGGTTAGCGATTCAACGCCGTGCCCGGGTGGGCCCCCCTACCCTCTTTGCCGTCAGCCTAGCGGACGGCAAAGAATTGTTTGCCGTCAGCCAGCGGACGAAAGAAATGGCAGACGGCAAAGAGCTGACCTAGCCACAGCCTTGTGTTGTGGGCCCACAAGGTTCTTTTCGTCGGCCAACTGACGGCAAAAACTCTTTGCCGTCCGCGAGCTGACGGCAAAGTACTGGCTGATGGCAAAATAACCTGTGCCACCAGCTATTTCTTTGCCGTCAGCTAGTTGGCGGCAAAGATATGGCAGACGGCAAAGAAGTGGATTCCAGTAGTGCAAAAGGGTCTTCTAGCAAGTGCATGGCAGCAACGTTTAGCTTTGAAAGTCAAACAACAGTCGCCGAGGGCAGACATGCTGCAAGCCGAGACGACCATGTTGTGAGGGTGGTTTCGCTTGTTGGGAAACGTAGCATGCAATTTCAAAAAAATTCCTACGCTCATGCAAGATCTATCTAGGAGATGCATAGCAACAGTGTGTCCACGTACCATTGTAGACTGAAAGCGGAAGCGTTTGACAACGCGGTTGATGTAGTCGAACTTCTTCTCGTTTCGACTGATCAAGTACCGAACGTACGACACCTCCGAGTTTTGCACACGTTCAACTTGATCACGTCCCTCGAACTCTTGATCCAGCAAAGTGTCGAGGGAGAGTTTCATCAGCACGACGGCGTGGTGACGGTGATGGTGAAGTGATCCGCGAAGGGCTTCGCCTAAGCACTACGTGAATATTACCGGAGGCGTAAACAGTGGAGGGGGGCGCCGCACACGGCTAACAATTGTTGATGTGTGTTCTAGTGGTGCCCCCCTCATATATATAGGTTGGAGGGGAGGAGAGGCAGCCAAGGGGGCGCCCCAAGTAGGAGGAATTCTACTTGGGCGCCACCCAATTTGGCCTCCCCCCTTCCATATTCATCCGGAGGGGAAAGGAAGGAGGAGGGAGGAAAGAAGGAAGGGGGAGGCCGAATTGCTCCCCTTCCTTTCTCTCTTCCCCTCTTTCCTTCCCCCTTATTTTGTCCTACATGGGGCGCACCAGCCCCCTAGGGGCTGGTCTGTCCCCTTCTTGGCCCATTAGGCCCATGTAGTTGTCGGGGGATGCCCGAAACCCCTTTCGGTGACCCGATATGTACCCGGTACCCCTAGAACACTTCCGATGTCCGAATATCATCTTCCAATATATGAATCTTTACCTCTCGATCATTTTGAGACTCCTCGTCATGTCCGTGATCTCATCTGGGACTTTGAACAACATTCGGTCACCAAATCACATAACTCATATAATATAAAATCGTCATCGACAAGGAAGCATTTCGTGAAGAACTTAAGACCAGAAGTTGAAAGCAGCCAAGCTGGAGGAGCTACAACCTCGAGATACCGGAGATTGTCAGGAACTGAAGGACAGTAGGACCATGGTTCATGTAAGGATGTTGAAACCAGAAGTTTGGAATGCAACTCCGGAATATTAAAGGATGTCACGAGAGACTTCGCGTCACAAGAGTTGATCTGGCAAAAGAACTTGAGAAGGACAAGCATGATCGGAAGAAGCCATTGGAGGCTTGAACAAAACTGGAAGAGTTTGGCGATGAGATTTATTGACCTTTAGAAGACCAAACCCCTGTTATATACCTACGTTAGATGCGACGTTTGTGAGCTGTCATTGTTTGATGTTTTTCCGACAGCCACAACAAAAATCTGTCTTTTCAAAACTGTTGTTTGCATTGTGTGTATCCCTCTTGATCTCTCTTATCTCACCCCAAACCCATGGACCCAATAGATGATGAATGGAGATGAGCTTGTATTTTCTGGACCGATGAGTCAATTGGAGACAGACCGATGGATTCAGAACATGGAGGATCATATGGAGAACAACCCTATAGTCGGAAAGGATATGCCCAGCATGCTCTTCAATGCTTTGAAAGAGGTGCTGCTACTTGGTGGAGGATGTACCAAACCATCAATGGATGGCAAGGAGTAACCACTTGGAAAGAATTTAAGTTGACTTTGCTAAAGTCTCAGTTTGTGTCCCAGAAGTTGAAGCCTTATGGAAAGGATATGAAGAAAACTTATGCATGCAAGCTTTGTGGAGAAATAGGACACAACCATAAAGAACACAAGGATGAATGCCCTAACTGTGAAGGAAGTCCCCGTTGAAGAATGCCCAACTAGGCAGATACTTGTTTCTTGTGTGAAGGGACTACCCACTACCCTGCTCAGTGTCACATTTACCCCATGGTACAAAGAACCATCCAGCAGAAGAAAGAAGCAACGAGAGGAGCCCTTATGGAAAGTTTAGAAGAACCTGTGATGAAGGAAGATGTGGAGGACACACCCAAAGAAGAGCCAATTAAACCCTGCACCAAGTCATGCTATTCATGTGGAGAAGAAGGACACATCTCCCAGAATTGTTTGAATGGGGATTTAGTAGAATTCTCGACAAAGGAAGTAGAGTATGACCCACTGCAAATAGAAGCTCTGATGGGAATGGAAAAGTCCAGAAAGAGAAGTAGATTGGATTCTAGGAAGGATCTGAGCCATGTCACTTGTTATAAGTGCAAGGAGTCAGGGCACTACCTCAGTAATTGCCCAAAAGGAAGCCAAGGACCCAAGTAGGCTACGTAATCACAAGGAAACCTCGAAACTTGTCAGAAGTAATATGTTTTAGTTGTAAGGAGCAGGGCACTTTGCTAGAGAATGCCCCAAGGAGAAGGAAACTTGTGCTAGATAGTTGAGTTTGCAACAAAAGAAATGGAGTAGTAGAAGTGAGAACATTTTCTTTTATATTGAGGTATTGAGTTGAGGAATGTAATGGAAAAACGGAGATTGTAATGATTTGAGAATTGAGAAATAAAGTTAGCATCGTTGGTACTGATATGGATTTTATGAGTTGCTACTCTATGAAGGAGGATTTTGACCATTTTTGAGGATAAAAGAAATATGGTCTACGGAAGATTTGTGCATTTTAAGGGTGAAAGTACCCTATAAGAACCCTTGACTCTTGGAAAAGATAAGGATACTCCACTTAGTGGATTTTGGACAAAATGAATACGAGTTTTGTCTCGATATGTGTGATACCCCAAGAGTATGTGGGATGAAGTTGGAGACCGACAGTTGTTTGACAAAGGTGATCAAAGGAGTCAAAAGAGAATGTTAAGTTTATTCGAAATCGACTGAAGGTTAGCTCAGTCGGTAGAAGAGTTATGTAGACTCACAAACTCAAGGAGGTAGTCTATGAAATTGGAGACAGAGCATGTCTTCATGTGTTCCCTCTGCGAGGAGTTAAACGGATGGGAGTTAAGGGACAGTTAGCCCCGAGATTTGTAGGACCATACCGAGTTTTGGAGCGTATGAGAGAAGTGGCCTACAAGTTGAGTTACCCGAAGGACTGTCAGGAGTTCAAGATGTGTTTCACGGTTCCCACTTGAAGGAGTGCCATGCAGAGATGGCCAATATTCCCTTGTAAGGACGCTTGACCCTGGAAAGGATAATGATGTGGAATATGGACTCCATAAGTATGGTAGGTTTGTAACATCCCAAAATTCTAAATTTTGGAATGTTATGAACACATAGATAGATTGTTTGATTGATTGCGTGAAATTGAGTGAAATTCGAATTCTTTTTGAAAGTTAAATGAGAGGGAATAAAAGGACTTTCCCAAACTTTCATATTTGCTTTCTGATCTCTATGAATTCAAATGCTTTTCAAACACTAAACCCCGGAGAGAAGATGACATGACTTCTTCCATTTATTTAAATGACAAGGGGTGTTGAAAATATTTGAATTTCATTTGAAAATATTTCCAATTCTGAAACTTTAAGCAACTCAATGATTTTCACGAGAGAAGATAAAATGACTTCTTCAAATTATATGAAATATGAGTTGGGAGTTTCAAAGAATTAAATTCAAAGTTCTTTTGAATTTATTTTCAATTTGGAATATTAGATCATCATGCATATCTTATTTTCTTGCATTTTGGTCGATCCTAGAAATTTCACGCAACTCAAGGACCTTCGGAGAGAGTTGGAGATTTCGTTATTTTCTTATTTGAGAGTTTTCTCGAATTGGAAAAGAGGATCATTTGATTTATTTATTTCATCTTCAATTATTTTTCCGTCATCAAAAAATATGAGAGAGGGAATAATATGACTTTCCCAAATTTAGGAAAAATGAAGATTTAATAAATAGATCAAATTTTGTTTTCCGGTGTTTGTTTGTTTTTATTTGGACAGGGAAAAATGCGCGTTTTCAAAAGTTGTGTTTTAGGTCCAGAGAAAAGTTCATTTTGTTCGACTCATTTTAAGGAGTCAGAGAAAATTTACTTTATTAGATTTGGAGTTCGTTTAGATCTCGTTTTGTTTTTTTTTCCGAGCGCGGAACAGTTTTAGAAAAAAAAAGAGAGAGAGAGAGCTCCAGCGACTTGGGCCTAAGGCCCAAGCCACCGAGCCAGCCAGGCCAGAGGCCCTCGCGCGCCACGCCCAGGGAGGAGCCGCACCAGGCGCAAGGCTCCAGGGAGCCGCCGTCCTTTGTGGATTCCTAGTAGGATTCACTACTTTCGTTTTTTTTTTCTAGATCTTTTCCCTCTTTTCTTTCCTAGTCCTAGTCCAATTCCTTGACCCCTACACCAAGTTTTCTACCCCTCCCCAATATAAATACTCCCACACCCCCCCTCTAAACACATCAAATCCAAGGCCCCAAAGCCCCAAGCACACCGCGCCGCCCCTTGTGCCCCGCGCCGCGCCGCCCTAAGCGCCGCGCCGCCCTGCGTCACCACCGCCGCCGCCGCACCTTGCCGCGCCGCCGCCGCCCTGCGTCACCGCCGCGCCGCCTTGTGCACCGCCGCCGCCGCCCAACGCCGCCGTCGCCGCCGTTCGCCGGAGGTACCGCGCCGCGTCTCTTCTTTCCCTCGGTTCGGTTTTTCTTATAAACCGTTCCGATTCTTTTCTTCTCTACCGATTCGTTTTCTCTCCGATTCTTCGCCAAACCGTTCCGGTTTTCTAGATCGGTTTTCGTTCTTCTTTCGGACTGTTCGTCTCAACGAACGTGATCACCGATTATTCCCGGTTAACGACGTCGTTCGTATAACCGTTCTTCTTTTTCTTCTCGTCGGATTTATTCCGCGATCGCGATCTCAGATCCGATCTTCGTTCTAGTTTATCTTCTCGCTCGTTTATCGGAATCAGGTGATTCAAGCGCCTGGAGTTTCATCTCGAAACCGCCGTTCCGTCTAATCAACTTGAACAAGCTTTTGCTACAGTAAAATTTGACCTAGTTTCAACTTGCTAGAACCGAGTTGTTTTCTTCCGCCGTTTGTTTTCCGTCGTTTGTTCGGTTCGTTCTTTCTTTGCAACCGGAGTTCTTAAGTTGAACTACCTGGTTCGATCTCTTGTTCGAGTTTTACCTGTGCATTAGATGAGTACTTATTGTGTGGTTACTATTGTCTTGCTTACGATAGATTGACCGGAGTGTGACGAGTAGATCTATCAAGAGTTTTGAGTGCGAATCATCTTCATCAACATTGCAGGCAAGTTCACACTTTGATCATACCTTTTCTACAACCCAGTTTTATTGCATTAGATCAATCCTCACACATTGCATGATTAGGATCTAATTAAATTGTGGGATGGGAAGTAGATGAGGTAGTACCTATTACCTGTATTATTATGAAACCTTTGGGAGTTACTTCTACGTTTGCTTATTATGCCATGCTATGCTAGTAGACGTGGATTGGGTGAGTGATATCCATGACAGATGTGAGATTGATAATTTTAATGGTTTATCTAAGGTGGCAACTAACACACATCTGGGTGGATTGAGGCACCTGATGTCTATCAGGACTTGCCTGTTTTTTTTGGACCGCCACCCAGGCTCAAAGGGATCATAAGATAATTCATGCTAGAAACTTCCGTGTGCAGCCACATGCTACTATGGGCTCTGGCATAGTTGACTAAGTTGTGCGAACTCTTACGGGGTGGACTAGCAGATGTAGGGGATGTAGGTGTACCGGTCTACCCCACATGTAAGGTGCTAGTGCTTCTGAAAGACTATGTCTCGGTCATCCGTTTCTCAAACACCATGTAGTGCGAGAAAACAAACGGAGGCGATCGAGTCATGTGGGGAAAAGTGCGCAAACCTCTGCAGAGTTAAACTAATCATGATTAGCCGTGTCCCCGGTTATGGACAACTTGAGTATCTAGTACTTGAATATCATTGTGAATCTCAACATGTTACTTCTAATTAATGTTGTTGGGTTTTAATTACTTTTAATTGGGATTGAGAATGCTGTCAACCATTCTCAATGTTTCACAACCACCATGATAGTTAAATAAATTTATTCCTTTGTAGTAGGGAAAAATTGGCTTTACGCAAAAACCTTATAACCATAGAGCTTTTCCACCAGCCAAATATGCATGTAGTGATAGCCATTGTTCATCATTCTCTATGGTGTGAATTTGCCAGTACATTCAATGTACTGACCCGTTTCGGGCTGCAACGTCTTATGTTGCAGGTTTCTTACGACGAGTAAGTGATACGTTAGGGTTACGATTTCTACACTCAACTTTGCCGTTGGTGTTGATGGGACCACAACCTTGTTGCTTCCGCTATATTGGATTGAGGTAATAGTATTTACGTTACTTTATACATGTGATTTACCTCTGTTATAAATCCTTCGAGTACTGTGTGTGTCAGCATACTGATCCAGGGATGACACATAAGCACAGAGACTTGATCCATTCGGGTCGGGTCGCTACAATAGTCGTCCAATATATCGATCTTTACGTCTCGACCATTTCGAGACTCCTCGTCATGTCCCCGATCTCATCCGGGACTCCAAACTACCTTCGGTACATCAAAACACATAAACTCATAATATAACCGTCATCGAACTTTAAGCGTGCGGACCCTACGGGTTCAAGAACTATGTAGACATGACCGAGACACGTCTCCGGTCAATAACCAATAGTGGAACCAGGATGCTCATATTGGCTCCTACATATTCTATGAAGATCTTTATCGGTCAAACCGCATAACAACATACAGTGTTCCCTTTGTCATTGATATGTTACTTGCCCGAGATTCGATCGTCGGTATCTCAATACCTAGTTTAATCTCGTTACCGGCAAGTCTCTTTACTCGTTTCGTAATACATCATCCTGCAACTAACTTATTAGTTGCAATGCTTGCAAGGCTTAAGTGATGTGTATTACCGAGTGGGCCCAGAGATACCTCTCCGACAATCGGAGTGACAAATCGTAATCTCGAAATACGCCAACCCAACAAGTACCTTTGGAGACACCTGTAGAGCACCTTTATAATCACCCAGTTATGTTTTGACGTTTGGTAGCACACAAAGTGTTCCTCCGGTAAACGGGAGTTGCATAATCTCATGGTCATAGGAACATGTATAAGTCATGAAGAAAGCAATAGCAACAAACTAAACGATCAAGTGCTAAGCTAACGGAATGGGTCAAGTCAATCACATCATTCTCCTAATGATGTGATCCCATTAATGAAATGACAACTCATGTCTATGGTTAGGAAACCTAACCATCTTTGATCAACAAGCTAGTCAAGTAGAGGCATACTAGTGACACTCTGTTTGTCTATGTATTCACACATGTAAATAATAAACATTTATCATGATATAAGGAAATAAATAATAACTTTATTATTGCCTCTAGGGCATATTTCCTTCAGTCTCCCACTTGCACTAGAGTCAATAATCTAGTTCACATCGCCATGTGATTTAATACTAATAGTTCACATCACCATGTGATTAACACCCATAGTTCACATGGACATGTGACCAATACCCAAAGGGTTTACTAGAGTCAATAATCTAGTTCACATCGCTATGTGATTAACACCCAAAGAGTACTAAGGTGTGATCATGTTTTGCTTGTGAGAGAAGTTTAGTCAACGGGTCTGCCACATTCAGATTCCGTAAGTATTTTGAAAATTTCTATGTCAACAATGCTCTCCACGGAGCTACTCTAGCTAATTGCTCCCACTTTCAATATGTATCCAGATTGAGATTAGAGTCATCTGGATCAGTGTCAAAATTGCATCGACGTAACCTTTACGACGAACCTTTTGTCACCTTCATAATCCAGAAACATATCCTTATTCCATAGGATAATTTTGACCATGTCCAGTGATCTACTCCTAGATCACTATTGTACTCCCTTGCCAAAAACAGTGTAGGGTATACAATAGATCTGGTACAGCATGGCATACTTTATAGAACCTATGGCTGAAGGCATAGGGAATGACTTTCATTCTCTTTCTATCTTCTGCCGTGGTCGGGCTTTGAGTCTTACTCAGTTTCACACCTTGTAACACAGGCAAGAACTCTTTCTTTGACTGTTCCATTTTGAAAACACTTATGTCCATTTGTGAAAGACTAC
>NW_024120946.1:0-29587 GCF_003073215.2 Triticum urartu
TTAATACAATTCTAGCATGAATAATAAACATTTATCATGATATAAGGAAATATAAATAACAACTTTATTATTGCCTCTAGGGCATATTTCCTTCAGTCTCCCACTTGTACTAGAGTCAATAATGTAGTTCACATCGTCATGTGATTTAACACCAATAGTTCACATCTTTATGTGATTAGTTCACATCTCCATGTGACTAATACCCAAAGGGTTTACTAGAGTCAATAATCTAGTTCACATCGCTATGTGATTAACACCCAAAGAGTGATCATGTTTTGTTTGTGAGAGAAGTTTAGTCTACGGGTCTGCAACATTCAGATCCGTATGTATTTTGCAAATTTCTAGGTCTACAATACTCTGCACGGAGCTACTCTAGATAATTGCTCCCACTTTCATTATGTATCTAGATCGAGATTTAGAGTAATCTAGATCGGTGTCAAAATCTTGCATCAACGTAACTCTTTACGACGAACTCTTTTATCACCTCCATAACCGAGAAATATTTCCTTAGTCCTCTAAGGATAATTTTGACCGCTGTCCAGTGATCTACTCCTAGATCACTATTGTACTCCTTTGCCAAAATCATGCTAAGCTATACAATAGGTATGGTACATAGCATAGCATACTTTATAGAACCTATGACTGAGGCATAGGGAATGACTTTTTCATTCTCTTTCTATTTTCTGCCGTGGTGGGGTTTTGAGTCTTTACTCAACTTCACACCTTGCAACACAGTCAAGAACTCTTCTTTGACTATTCCATTTTAAACTACTTAAAAAACTTGTCAAGGTATGTACTCATTGAAAAAATTATCATGCGTCTTGATCTATCTCTATAGATCTTGATGCCCAATATGTAAGCAGCTTTACCGAGGTCTTTCATTGAAAAATTCTTACTGAAGTATCCTTTTATGCTATCCAAAAATTCAGTATCATTTCCGATCAACAATATGTCATCCACGTATAGTATCAGAAATACTAAAGAGCCCCCACTCACTTTCTTGTACATACAGGCTTCTCCAAGAGTCTGCATAAAACTATATGCTTTGTTTAACTCATCAAAGCGCATACTCCAACTCCGATATGCTTGCACCAGTCCATAGATGGATCGCTGGAGCTTGCACACTTTGTTAGCATATTTAGGATTGACAAAACCTTCTTGTTGCATCATATACAACTCTTTTTTTAATAAATCCATTAAGGGTAGTTTTGATATCCATTTGCCAGATTTCATAAAATGCGGCAACTCTAACATGATTCGCATAGACTTTTAAGCATCGATACGAGTGAGAAAATCTCATCGTAGTCAACACCTTGAACTTGTCGAAAACCTTTTGCGACAATTCGAGCTTTGTAGATAGTAACACTACTATCAACGCTCGTCTTCCTCTTGAAGATCCATTTATTCTCAATGGCTCGCCGATCATCGGGCAAGTAAATGAAAGTCCATACTTTGTTCTTTATACATGGATCCCATCTCAGATTTCATGGCCTCAATCCATTTTGCAAAATCTGGGCTCATCATCGCTTCCTCATAGTTCGTAGGTTCGTCATGGTCAAGTAACAATACCTCCAGAACATGATTACCATACCACTCTGGTGCGGAACGTACTCTGGTTGACCTACGAGGTTTGGTAGTAACTTGATCCAAAGTTTCATGACATCATCATTAACTTCCTCACTAATTGGTGTAGGCATCACTGGAACTGATTTCTATGATGAACTACTTTCCAATTCGGGAGAAGGTAAAATTACCTCATCAAGTTCTACTTTCCTCCCACACACTTCGTTCGAGAGAAACTCCTTCTCTAGAAAGGATCCATTTTAAGCAACAAAGATCTTGCCTTCGGATCTCTGATAGAAGATGTACCCAACAATTTCTTTTGGGTGTCCTATGAAGACGCACTTCTCCGATTTGGGTTTGAGCTTATCAGGCTGAAACTTTTTCACATAAGCATCGCAACCCAAACTTTAAGAAATGACAGCTTAGGTTTCTTGCTAAACCACAGTTCATACAAAGTCATCTCAACGGATTTTTGGACAGTGCCCTATTTAACGTGAATGCAGCTCTCCCTAATGCATAACCCCAAAACGATAGTGGTAAATCGGTAAGAAACATCATAGATCGCACCATATCTAATAAAGTACGGTTATGACATTCAGACACACCATTACGATGTGGTGTTCCAGGTGGCGTGACTTGCAAAACTATTCAACATTGTTTCAATTGAAGGCCAAACTTGTAATTCAAATATTTCGTCTCCGTGATCAGATCATAGAAACTTTATTTTCTTGTTACGATGATTCTCCACTTCACTCTGAAATTCTTTGAACTTTTCAAACATTTCAGACGTGTGTTTCATCAAGTAGATATACCCATATCTGCTCAATTCGCAAGCATCAAATGATTCATAATCAAGTGATTCCGAAAGTCCATCTGCATGGAGTTTCTTCATGCGCTTTACACCAATATGACCTAAACGGCAGTGCCACAAGTATGTTGCACTATCATTATCAACATTGCATCTTTTGGCATCAATATTATGAATATGTGTATCACTATGATCGAGATTCAATAAACCATTTATATTAAGTGTATGACCATAGAAGGTTTTATTCATGTAAACAGAACAACAATTATTCTTTGACTTAAATGAATAACCGTATTGCAATAAACATGATCCAATCGTATTCATGCTCAACGCAAACACCAAATAACATTTATTTTAGGTTCAACACTAATCCCGAAGGTAAAAGGAGTGTTCGATGGTGATCTTACCAACCTTGGAATCATTTCCAACACACATCATCACCTTGCCCTTAACTAGTTTCTGTTCATTTTTCAACTCCTGTTTCGAGTTACTAATCTTAGCAACTGAACCGGTATAAAATACCATGGGGTTACTATGAACACTAGTAAAGTACACATCAACAACATGTATATCAAATATACTTTTGTCACTTTGCCATCCTTCTTATCCGCCAAGTATTTGTGGTAGTTCTGCTTCTAGTGACCATTCCCTTTGCAGTAGAAGCACTCAGTTTCAGGCTTAGGTCTAGCTCTGGGCTTCTTCACGGGAGTGGCAACTTGCTTGCCATTCTTCTTGAAGTTCCCTTTCTTTCCCTTGCCCTTTTACTTGAAACTAGTGGTCTTGTCAACCATCAACACTTGATGCTTTTTCTTGATTTCTACCTTCGCCAATTTCAGCATCGCGAAGAGCTTGGGAATCATTTCCGTTATCCATTTCATATTGTGGTTCATCATGAAGTTCTAGTAACTTGGTGATAGTGACTAGGGAACTCTGTCAATCACTATCTTATCGGGAAGATTAACTCCCACTTGATTCAAGTGATTTGAGTACTCAGACATTTTGAGCACATGCTCACTAGCTGAGCTATTCTCCTCCATCTTTTAGGCAAAGTACTTGTCAGAGGTCTCATACCTCTCAACTCGGGCATGAGTCTGAAATACCAATTTCAGCTCTTGGAACATCTTATATGCTCCGTGGCGTTCAAAACGTCTTTGAAGTCCCGGTTCTAAGCCGTAAAGCATGCTGCACTAAACTATCAAGTAGTCATCATACAGAGCTTGCCAAACATTCATAACGTCTGCATCTACTCCTGCAATAGGTCCTTCACCTAGCGGTGCATCAAGGACATAATTCTTCTATGTAGCAATGAGGATAATCCTCAGATAACGGAGCTAGTCCGCATCATTCCTACTAACATCTTTCAACATAGTTTTCTCTAGGAACATATCATAAATAAAACGGGGAAGCTATACCCGAGCAATTGATCTACAACATAGATATGCAAATACTATCAGGACTAAGTTCATGATAAATTTATGTTCAATTAATCATATTACTTTAGAACTCCCACTTAGATAGACATCCCTCTAGTCATATAAATGATCAGATGATCCATATCAACTAAACCATGTCCGATCATCACGTGAGATGGAGTAGTTTTCAATGGTGAACATCACTATGTTGATCATATCTACTATATGATTCATGCTCGACCTTTCGGTCTCAGTGTTCCGAGGCCATATCTGCATATGCTAGGCTCGTCAAGTTTAACCCGAGTATTCTGCATGAGCAAAACTGGCTTGCACCCGTTGTATGTGAACGTAGAGCTTATCACACCTGATCATCACATGGTGTCTCGGCACGACGAACTGTAGCAACTGTGCATACTCAGGGAGAACACCTATACCTTGAAATTTAGTGAGAGATCACCTTATAATGCAACCACCGTACTAAGCAAAATAAGATGCATAAAGGATAAACATCACATGCAATCAAATAAGTGATATGATATGGCCATTATCATCTTGTGCCTTTGATCTACATCTTCAAATTACCGTCATGATCTCCATCATCACCGGCATGACACCATGATCTCCATCATCTTGATCTCTATAAACGTGTTGTCACATGGTCGTCTTGCCAACTATTGCTTTTTCAACTATTGCTATCACATAGCGATAAAGTAAAGCAATTATATGGCAACCATAATGCTTCTGCCAGTTGCCGATAACTTCAACAAGACATGATCATCTCATACAACAATTTATATCTCATCACGTCTTGACCATATCACATCACAACATGCCCTGCAAAAACAAGTTAGACGTCCTCTACTTTGTTGTTGCAAGTTTTACGTGACTGCTATGGGCTTGTAGCAAGAACTGTTCTTACCTATGCATCAAAACCACAACGTAGTATAGTGATTGCTTTTTGATCTTCAGAAAGAACCTTCTTCATTGAAAGCGATTCAGCTAAAGTTGGAGAAACAGACACCCACTAGCCACCTGTGTGCGAAGCACGTCAGTAGAACCAGTCTCGCGTAAGCATACGCGTAATGTCGGCCTGAGCCGCTTCATTCAACAATACCGCCAAATCAAGAATCAACTAGTGACGGCAAGCAATATGTATATACCCACGCCCACAACTCCTTTGTGTTCTACCCGTGCATAAAACATCTACGCATAGACCTGGCTCGGATGCCACTGTTGGGGATCGCAGTAATTTGAAAAAAAATTCCTACGCACACACAAGATTCATCTAGGTGATGCATAGCAACGAGAGGGGAGAGTGTTGTCCTCGTACCCTCGTAGACTGTAACCGAAAGCGTTATGACAAAGCGGTTGATGTAGTCGTATGTCTTCATGATCCAACCGATCCTAGCACCGAAGGTACGGCACCTCCGCGATCTGCACACGTTCAGCTCGGTGACGTCCCACGAACTCTAGATCCAGCTGAGTGTCAAGGGAGAGCTTCGTCAGCATGACGGCGTGATGCCGGTGATGATGAAGTTACCGATGCAGGGCTTCGCCTAAGCACTACAACGATATGATTGAGGTGGAAATCTGTGGAGGGGGGCACCACACACGGCTAAGAGATCAACTTCTGTGTGTATGGGGTGCCCCCTCCCCCGTATATAAAGGAGTGGAGGGGGGGGGAGGGCCTGCCCCTATATGGCACGCCCAAGGGGAGTCCTACTCCTACAGGGAGTAGGATTCCCCCCCCTTCCCTAGTTGGATTAAGAGAGGAAGGAAGGGGGAGAGAAAGGGAAGGGAAGGGGGCGCCGGACCCCGCCCCCTCCTAGGCTCCCTTCTCCTCTCTCCCACTATGGCCCAATAAGGCCCATATACTTCCCGGGGGGTTCTAGTAACCTCCCGGTACTCCAGTATATACCCGAACTCACCCGGAACCATTCCGATGTCCAAACATAGGCTTCCAATATATTGATGTTTATGTCTCGACCATTCTGAGACTCCTCGTCATGTTCATGATCATATCCAGGACTCCGAACTACCTTCGGTACATCAAAACACATAAACTCGTAATACCGATCGTCACCGAACATTAAGCGTGCGGACCCTATGGGTTCGAGAACTATGTAGACATGACCAAGACTCATCTCTGGTCAATAACCAATAGCAGAACCTGGATGCTCATATTGGTTCCTACATATTCTACGAATATCTTTATCGGTCAAACCGCATAACAACATACGTTGTTCACTTTGTCATCAGTATGTTACTTGCCCTAGATTCGATCGTCAGTATCCTCATACCTAGTTCAATCTCGTTACTGGCAACTCTCTTTGGTCGTTCCGTAATGCATCATCCCGCAACTAACTCATTAGTCACATTGCTTGAAAGGCTTATAGTGATGTGCAATACCGAGAGGGCCCAGAGATACCTCTTCGATACATGGAGTGACAAATCCTAATCTCGATCTATGCCAACTCAACAAACACCATCGGAGAGACCTGTAGAGCATTTTATAGTCACCCAGTTGCGTTGTGATGTTGGATAGCACACTAAGTGTTCCTCCGGTATTCGGGAGTTGCATAATCTCATAGTCATAGGAACATGTATAAGTTATGGAGAAAGCAACAACAGTAAACTAAACGATCAAAGTGTTAACCTAACGGATGGGTCAAGTCAATCACATCATTCTCTAATGATGTGATCCCGTTCGTCAAATGACAACTCATGTCTATGGCTAGGAAACTTAACCATCTTTGATTAACGAGCTAGTCAAGTAGAGGCATACTAGTGGCACTCTATTTGTCTATGTATTCACACATGTACTAAGTTTTCGGTTAATACAATTCTAGCATGAATAATAAACATTTATCATGATATAAGGAAATATAAATAACAACTTTAGTATTGCCTCTAAGGCATATCTCCTTCAGATGCGATGGCACAAAGAGGACCGTAAGAAAGACTGGAAGTTGAGAGCACCCGCAGATGGGTCGCAGTGGAGAAAAATTGAGAGAATTACCGGGCAGAGTTTGCAGGTGACCCAAGGAACGTATGGTTTGGTTTAAGAGCGGATGGCACTAATCCTTTCGGGAACAGATCAGCAATCAGAGCACCTGGCCCGTGACTCTATGTATGTATAACCTTCCTCCTTGGATGTGCATGAAGCGGAAGTTCATTATGATGCGAGTTCTCATCCAAGGCCCTAAGCAACCCGGCAACGACATTGATGTGTACCTAAGGCCATTAGTTGAAGAACTTTTACAACAGTGGAATGGAAACGGTGTACGTGTGTGGGATGAGCACAAACGGGAGGAATTTAACCTGCATGCATTGTTGTTTGTAACCATCAACAATTGGCCTGCTCTCAGTAACCTTTCAGGACAGACAAACAAGGGATACCACGCATGCACGCACTGTTTAGCTGACACCGAAAGTATATACCTGGACAAATGTAGGAAGAATGTGTACCTGGGTTATCGTCGATTTCTTCCAACGAACCATTAAAGTCGAAAGAAAGGCAAGCATTTCAAAGGCGAGGCATATCACCGGAAGAAGCCCACCATGTGTACCGGTGATCACGTACTTGCTATGGTCAATGATGTACACGTAATATTTGAAAAGGGTCCCAGCGGACTATCTGTTCCAAATGACGCTGAGGGACGCGCATCCATGTGGAAGAAGAAATCTATATTTTGGGACCTACCCTACTGGAGAGACCTAGAGGTCCGCTCTTCAATCGATGTGATGCACGTGAAGAAGAACCTTTGCGTGAACCTACTAGTCTTCTTGGGCATATATAGGAAGACAAAATATATACAAGAGGCACGGGAGGACCTGCAACGTTTGCACAAAAAACACGACATGCCTCCCAAGCAGTATAAAGGTCCTGCTAGCTACGCTCTTACCAAAGGTCTTGTTTGAATGCCTGCTCAGTATGAAGGTCCCGTATGGCTTCTCGTCGAATATAAAGGGAATAATAAATATGGCAGAGAACAGGTTCTAGAACCTAAAGTCTCATGACTGCCACATGACTATGACAAAACTACTTCCGGTTGCATTGAGGGGCTTCTACTGGAAAACGTCCGATTAGCCATTGTGAAGCTATGTGCATTCCTTAATGTAATCTCTTAGAAGGTGATCGATCCAGAAATCATACCAAGGCTAAGGAGTGATGTGGCACAATGTCTTGCTAGTTTCGAGCTGGTGTTCCCACCATCCTTCTTCAATATCATGATGCACATAGTAGTTCATCTAGTCGACGAGATTGTCGTTCTGGGACCCGTATTTCTACACAATATGTTCCCCTTTGAGAGGTTCATGGGAGTCCTAAAGAAATATGTCCGTAACCGCGCTAGGCTAGAAGGAAGCATCTCCATGGGCCATCAAACAGAGGATTTCATTGGGTATTCTGTTGACTTCATTCCTGGCCTTAAGAAGATTGGTCTCCCTAAATCACGGTATGAGGGGAGACTGAATGGAAAAGGCACGCTAGGAGGGGACTCAATAATATGCAAGGACGGGCATTCTTGGTCTCAAGCAGGGGCGGACCCAGGAAAATAATTGAGAGGGGGCAAAAAATATATGGCCATATTCATAAACGATAAATAAACAAGACAAAAAAACATCCATGTAAACTAAAACGTGGGAATAATCACTTTATTATCCACATGGTACCCAAGTTCATTGAAATGGGAAAGGAAACTAACCATTTGAGATAAAATTAATCACAACAATATAACCATATCTTGTTCTGAAGTTGTAAAAGAGAACACTGACACGTTGTTCTAACACTTAATCTACAACCTGCAACAACAACAAAAAACATGATCAAAATTGAGAGGGTGGAAACGTTGAAGAAGGCTGGTATTAAAAAAATAGTAAGAGCTTTAGGCTGAGCATTACCTTCCATTTCATCCCACGACGTTCTTTCACCGCATGAAAACGTTTAACTATCACTTCATTTGGAATTTTGTTCAACAATTCTTTTTCTACAAAGCAGATAAGGCTATGGTTCATAAAATCATCACTAAGTTTGCTACGTAGAGCATTCTTCACAATCTTCATAGCTGAGAAGCACCTCTCAACGGTTGCAGTGGCAACAGGCAAAGTAAGTGCTAGCTTTATAAGTCGGTATACTAAAGGATAAGAAAGATGCTTCTTTGTAGTCACCATTAGTTCAGCCAGATCACCAATATTATCCAAGATGGCAAACCTTGTATCGTGGGTTACATTATCCAAATAGAGATCAAGTTCATGCTCAACACCCACCAAATCATTGAAGTCATCTGGGTAAAACTGAGCCAATTTCTTCAACTTCTCAACATTATAGTGACCAAACTGATCACTTGGACTCAAAGCTGACATACAACAAAGTAACTCAGAATTGATAACATTGAATCTGCCATTTAACTCTTCTACCAACATATCTAGGACAGCAAAGAAACAATCAATCCGATAATGATGCTCATTTTTAATACCGGTCCTTTTCCTTATCTTCTTTGGATTCACGTAATCATTTTCCATGTCCATCACTAAAATGTCATTCTTCTCACAAAAAGAACGTACCTTGTCTAGAAGAACATTCCAACCATGCTCAGATCTAAGCTTTAGTAGCTCTCTCTTAGTAGATTCCACATCTGATATGGCATTAACAATGTCCATATCCTTTCTCTGAAATGTTTTAGATAGCCCATTTGTTAAAGCAAATATAATCATCATCATGTGTAGATAGAATACAGAATCAAATGATTGAAAATATTTCAGAATCCCACTAGCTTGACGTTTCTTAATAGGATCAGTACCATCTTCCTCAACATATTCTAGCACTTTAACCACCGATGGAAACATCTTTGGCAAACCTACCAAAGTTCTATAGTGAGAGTTCCATCTAGTATCTCCTGGCCTTTGAACAGAAAGATCTTGATTTAGTCCAGTTCCTGTAGCAATCTCACCCTTACCAATTGCTTTCCTCACTTCTTCTTGATGATCCACTCTAAGTTTATCCTTTCTCTTGCAAGACGATCCAACAACAGTCACCATAAGTGATATCATATCAAAGAAATCTCCAACATCAGTAATTTTCTTTGCAATGGCCACAACAACCAAGTCAAGTTTGTGCGCAAAACAATGTACAAAATAAGCTGAACTATTATCTCTCATAATTTTTGCTTGCAAACCATTGACCTCACCTGCCATGTTGCTTGCACCGTCATACCCTTGTCCTCTCACTTGTTTTAAACTCAAACCAAACTTTGCAATCATAAAATCAATTTTGGACTTGAGAAAAGTAGATGTAGTCTCCTCAACATGAACAACACCTACAAACCTCTCATATGACAGCCCACCACTCACGTATCGTAGAACCAATGCCATCTGCTCTTTGTCAGAAATATCACGACACTCATCAACCAATAAGCTAAACGCATCACTGCCAATTTCTTGCAAAATACATGACAAGATTTCTTCTGCAAAGCATTCAGTAATACTTTTCTGAATTTTTGGAGACAACATTTGATTATTTTGTGGGGCGTTTTTGAATGCCTTGGCTACAATTTCTTTCTGACTAATAGTATACTCCATCAACTGCAAATAGTATCCCTTATTTACTGACTCTTCTGATTCATCATGACCACGGAATGGTTGTCCCTGATGCAACAAGTATTGACATACATCAATTGCAACATTGACCCGAATAAGATGCTCAGTTTTCTCAATTGGGCTTTGCTTGTGTAAGGCTACCGGGATTGATTGATCTATGTTCTCTAGATCCTCACAGTTTTTAGTGCTTTATCGTGGAAACTGTTGTGATCACCTACATGAGTCACAAATCTTTCTGGCTTCTTCCAATTATGAAAGCCATCTACTACAAATGCATCATGCCCAAGTTTGTTACCTTTGGTGTTGTCCCTGAATAAATAACAACACAAGCAATATGCATTGTCATTTGCCTCACTGTACTTTAGCCAAGTACCACCATACTCCTCATACCAATCAGGATTAAAATACCTATTGGTCTTCCCAATCATCCTTGGCTTAAAAGTTTTTGGTTCAGGTCAATGGGGCCCCAACATCAAGTATTTCCTTCGTATGTCCTCATGCTGATTGGGATTGTAATCTATAATCCTCCTCCTTTTAGATGGATCCCTAGGAAGCTTCTCCAAATCAACTAGTTCGGGCATCGCGGAAGTTGTTGGATTTTTAGAAAACCTCTCCATTAGTTGTCCTGTAATATTAAGCGACAATAGTTCAAACGTCAATGGAAAAATGGTTTGAACTGATCTAATTACACAAACTGATAATTTATACACAGGAGTTAACAAGCCTAAGATGTTTTTAACATAGAAACGAACAAACAAAAAGCTTGAAGAAAAACGTTCTAGGGATTTACCTTGATCTCAATTGAAGTTAGAGAATTGCAGGAGGTCAAGAGATTGGATCACCGTCGACCGTTGCCGTGTTGCCGTAGTGCCGCTGCAACATCGTCGGCCAGGTCGCCAGGAGCGCGAGGAGCAAGGGACGGACGAGGGTCGAGGGGGAGTCGACGATTGCTGGCGGCACCCGTAGTGAGCCCGTGACTCGTAGCGGTTCGAGATTGAGGCGATACGATAGGCGAGGGCTTTCTTTAGTCCTGTGCATTTTTTTCTCAGGAAAAATCCCAGTCCGTATTTTTCTTAACAGGAGGCATTGCAGGCTATGTACATGTGTTGATGTGTATGCAGGGGTGAGAGTTACGCTATGGGCTATTGGCAATCCTTTTTAGTGGGCTTACTTTTGTAGTATTGGGCTTCTAAAATATCTAAGGAATTAGGCTTAGTGGGGGCACGTCATTAGCCTTTGTGGGGGCACTAATGAATCACATGGTACTACTATACCTCGATGGAAAAAATCAAGTGGGCCCCCACACCCAACCGGCTCTTCACGTAGGTCCGCCCCTGGTCTCAAGCACACTACACAGTTCTACAGAACTGTACCTTGGTGACCCCGTATGTCGACGAACACAAGAACAGTCTGCGCTCCAAACACCCGGAGCAGTGTGACGACTGGATTACGTGTGAACACATCAGGAGTTTCGGCAGTTGGTTGGAAACACGTCTCATAGGTGACAACACTGTATCTGATGAGCTGTACTCGTTATCCAGGGGACCATCTTCGACTGTATTGACTTACAATGGATACGAGATAAATGGGAATACATTTTACACGATCGCCCAAGATCAAAAGTGCATCGACCAAAACAGCGGTGTCTGCTTTGATGCAGCAACCAAGAGGGGAAAGGACACATATTATGGTTACATAGTGGACATATGGGAACTTGACTATGGACATGATTTTAAGGTCCCTTTGTTTAAGTGCAAATGGGTCAATCTGTCAGGAGGCGGGGTACAGGTAGGCCCACAGTACAGAATGACAACAGTGGATCTAAACAATCTTGGGTACACAGATGAATCAATGTCCTAGCCAATGATGTGGCGCAGGTTTTCTATGTGAAGGACATGTCTACCAAACCGAGGAAAAGAAAAGATAAGGAAGCAAACACATCATACGATGAGCCAAAGCGCCACATAGTTCTTTTAGGAAAAAGAGCCATCGTGGGAGTGGAGGGCAAGACAGACATGTCCAAAGATTATGAAAAGTTTCATGAAACTGCTCCCTTCAAAGTCAAGGCTGACCCAAGCACCCTATTAAACGATGAAGATTATCCATGGTTACGACAAAATAAGCAAAGGACACAAGCGAAGAAAAAGTGAAGACTTTCTCTCCACAACTACTATGATGATGCCTTTGATCTAGAATATCACTGCAGTTACATGTGAAGAAATGAAATGCCTTTTGTAACAGAGGGGTTTCCGTATGAAACCCTGATACTTTGAAAGAGATTGTTCGTTTTGTACACGAAGTGCATCCAGTTTTTCCTGTAACCCTCTCAACTTTTTAGCACAAGCTATGTGGTGAAATGATGATACCATGTCAACTTTCAACTTTTTCAAAGTTCATTTCAAGTGCTTTTGAATTTCAGGGTCATATAGCTCAAAAAAAATCAATAAATGCGTGAAAAATAACAAATGAAGTTAGAAAGGGTTGAAAATTGATGATGTAGCTTTGAATGGTGCATTTTGAACACACAAAAAGTCTGGAGTTCAAATAAGTTCAAAATAATGAAATCCCTTTGTAACAGATGAGTTTTCGTCTGGAACCCTAATACTTTGAAAGAGATTGTCCATTTTGTACATGAAGTGCATCCAGTTTTTCCAGTAACCCTCTCAACTTTTTAGCACATTCTATGTGGGTGAAATGATGATACCATGCCAGCTTTCAACCTTTTCAGAGTTCATTTGAAGTGCATTTGAATTTCTATGTCATATAGCTCAAAAAAAATCAGTAAAAGCATGAAAAATAACAATGAAGTCCGAAAGGGTTGAAAATTGATGATATGGCTTTGAATGGTGCATTTTGAACACAAAAAAGTCTGGAGTTCAAATAAGTTCAAAATAATGAAATCCCTTTGTAACAAATGAGTTTTCGTCCAAAACCCTGATACTTCGAAAGTGATTGTCCATTTTTGTACACGAAGTGCATCCAGTTTTTCCCATAACCCTCTTAACTTTTTAGCACATTCTATGTGGGTGAAATGATGATACCATGCCAATTTTCAACCTCTTCAGAGTTCATCTGAAGTGTTTTTCAGTTTCAGGGTCATTTAGCTCAAAGAATGAACTAATATAAAAAAGAATGAACTAGAAAACTTTTTATGAAACTCTAATTGCAAAAATAATAAACTAAAATTTATGCAACTAAAATTATCAAAGTATTTTCTGTTCAAAACATTAAAAGCAAAAATATTTTTCATAAAGAACTTTTTTTGTTAGAAACTTTAATAGCAAAAGGAATTATCATAAAGATTTTTTGTTAGAAACTAAAATAACAAAAATTGTTTTTGAATATAATGATAAAACACATTAATATTTAAAATCAGGAAAAGGAATCACTCCAATATCTATTTTTATAGTAACTTTAATCACAAACTAGTGATTCACACAAATTTCAAATAATTCAAGTTTAAACTATTCAAATTTGAAAACTAATGGCACTAACAGAAAGTTTATATTTTTTTTCTTACCTAAAAGCAAAAAAGAATTTAAAAAACAAAACAAAAAACCGGAAAAAAATTAAAAACAAAACAAAAAAATAAAGAAAAAAAAGCAAAAAAAGAAAATAAATAATGCAAAAAACAAAACAAAAAAATTGAAATAAATGCCACCTACTGGGCCACCACAGCCTGAATACGACTAGAAACCCACCCATGGGCCAAAATTTAGGCCCGCAGAAGGCCTAGTAGGCCCACAGGCAGATACAATGTGTTTAGACCCGTAAGCCTAAATTTGAGAGGAGCTCGAGAGGGCAGCGGGAGTGGGGCTTATAAACCACTCCGATCCCCTCTCAACTAGCGAGGTGGGACTAAAGTTTTGGCGGCGGCAGCAGCATCCCCCTTTCGTCCCGGTTGGTGGCACCAACTGGGCCAATACCCACCTTTGGTCCCGGTTGGTGGCACCAACCGGGACCAATCAATGCCCCCCTTTAGTCCCGGTTGGTGCCACCAAACGGGACCAAAGGCCGTCGCTTCCCGCCCTTTGGACTGCTGAAAAGAGGCCTTTGGTCTCGGTTGGTGGCACCAACCGGGACTAAAGGGGGGCATTGGTCACGGTTTGTGCCACGAACCGTGACCAATGCTGCCCGGCCCGCCCCTGCCTGTCCCGACGAATCCTCTGTGAGCACTGCGTCATGCCATACCCCACCACCGCCACATTGCCAACCCGCCGCCGCCGCTGTTGTTTTTTTCTTATATATGCTTTATTTTTATATGTATGTATGCTTTCTATCTATGTATGTATGTATTTTTTAAACTTTTTATATGTATGGAAAAGAGAGGAAGAAGAAAGAAGGAATAAGGGAAGAAAAAAGGAAGAAGGAAGAAGGAAAAGAAGGAAGAAGGGAAGAAAAAGAAGGAGAGGAAAAAGGGGAGAAAAAAAGAAGAAGAGGAGAAAAAAATAAGAAGAGAAAGAAGGAGAAGAAGAAGAGAAGAAGATGAGAGAAAAAAATCTATTTTTCCTTCTTCTCCTCCATTCCTTCTCCTTCTCCTTTTTCCCTCTTCTCCTTTTTTTCTTCTTCTCCTTTTTTTCTTCTTCTTCCTATTCTTATTTTTTTCGAGAACGAGGGTGTCGAGGATCGCCGAGCGGTCGAGGGTCGGACATGACATGAGGGGGGACGTCGAACATGTGATGAGGGGGGAAGTCAGACATGACATGAGGGGTGACGTCGGACATGACATGAGGGGGGATGTCGGACATGACATGAGGGGGGACGTCGGACATGACATGAGGGGGGACGTCGAAAAAAAATAAGAAGTGGAAGAAGAAGAGAAATAAGAGGAGAGGAAGAAGGAATAGAGGAGAAGAAATCTATTTTTTTTTTCTTCTTCTCTTTTTTTCTTCTTCTCCTCTTTTTTTTCTTCTTCTTCCTCTTCTTAATTTTTATTGGGAACGAGGGTGTCGAGGGTTCGAGGGTCGAGGAACGCCGAAGGGTCGAGGGTCGCCGAGGGTTCGAGGGTTCGAGGGTCGAGGGTCATCGAGGGGTCGAGGGTCGAGGATCGTCGAGGGGTCGAGAGGTTGCCTAGTGTCAAAGTATTGAAGAAATCCATGCTTCATCGTTAGCCGGGAGTAACCGGGCATGATGGTACGAAGTTCTGCAAAGTTATTCTGCAACGGAGTCCCGGATAGGATAATCCGCCTTTTGGTACAAAGTTCAGCAAAGGCCTTCCAAATAGCGATAATCCGAAGGCTCTTGCTAAACTTTGTACCAAAAAGCGAATTATCCTATCTCGGACTCTGTTCCAGAACAACTTTGCCGAACTTCGTACCATCATGCCCCGATTACTCTCGCCTAATGATGAAGACATGGTTTTGTTGAATCATTTGACACTAGACAAACGTGACATGAGGGGGTCGAGGGTCGGGAACTAGGGTAGAGGGTCGTGGATCGCCGAGCGGTCGAGGGTCGAGGGTCGTCGAGGGGTCGAGGGTCCAGATTTATCAAGAATGCCCCCATTATGGATGTGCACAAGTTGATCCAGTTTTTACTGATCTCATATATATATATATAATCTTCTATATGTCACGTTGTCTGTCAAAATATTGAAGAAATTCATGGCTTCATCATTAACTGGAAGTAACAGGCGTATGATGCTACGAAGCTCTTCAAAGGTATTTTGGAACGGAGTTCCCGATAGAATAATTCGCCTTTTGGTACGAATTTCAGCGAAGGCCTTCCAAATAGCAATATTTGGAAGGCCTTTGATGAAATTCGTAACAAAAGGCAAATTATTCTATAAAGAACTCTGTTCCAAAACAACTTTGAAGAGCTTCGTACCATTTTGTGCCTGTCATTTCCGGATAATGATGAATTCATGGTTTTCTCGAATTCTTTGATCGCCGAGCGGTCGAGGGTCGAGGGTCGTCGAGGGGTCGAGGGTCCAGATTTATCAAGAATGCCCCCATTATGGATGTGCACAAGTTGATCCAGTTTTTACTGATCTCATATATATATATATAATCTTCTATATGTCACGTTGTCTGTCAAAATATTGAAGAAATTCATGGCTTCATCATTAACTGGAAGTAACAGGCGTATGATGCTACGAAGCTCTTCAAAGGTATTTTGGAACGGAGTTCCCGATAGAATAATTCGCCTTTTGGTACGAATTTCAGCGAAGGCCTTCCAAATAGCAATATTTGGAAGGCCTTTGATGAAATTCGTAACAAAAGGCAAATTATTCTATAAAGAACTCTGTTCCAAAACAACTTTGAAGAGCTTCGTACCATTTTGTGCCTGTCATTTCCGGATAATGATGAATTCATGGTTTTCTCGAATTCTTTAACACTAGAGAACATGACATATAGAAGGGTAGATGAGATCAGGAAAAATATGGACCATTTTCTGTGCATCCAGAATGGCGCCATTTTGTTAAATCCCTTGTCGGTCCAGACGTCGTACAATCATGAGGGAGATGGTCCGGCCCAAACCCTAGAAGCGCTGTCGAGGCCACCCAAATTTACCTAGTTAAAAGAGCGTTGTCGTCGAGGCCACCCCAAACCCTAGAAGCGTTGCCGAGGCCACCCCAAACCGTAGAAGCGTCGAGGACACTAATATGATTCCTTGTTGTTATTAGCTAGCTAGGTCTGCGTTTTCCACTAATATATGCATATGTCATGTTTGTATATTAATTGCCATGTTGTAATATTTTTAGAAACTATGGAGCACCGAGACTTGGAAGCAGAACAGGTGTTGGGGGACATAATCCTCGCCGGAGGTGATGTCTTGTTGTATCTCAACGACACCGATGGTCTGGAAGGAGAGGGTGAAGCAGGCTACGGTGATCGAACAATGGAGGAGGAAGGACATGATTATGATGGCCCCGGTGACCGAATGCCGGTGGAAGAAGGAAACTGTGATGACGGCTCCGGTGACCAAATGGAGTCCGGCTAGGTATATATATTAATTAAGCCTGTGCTGACTAGCTAACTGATGCATTAATTGTTTTGGTATGTACACATATTAACTCTCTTCTTTCTTCTTTTCTAGCCCTCCGGATCGAGCAAAACTTCAGTAACGAGGCATGAAGAAAAAGTTGCACCAGGATGAAAGGTTCACGATCACAGCAATCGCGTGCGATGGACAACCGATTGAACCCACCCGGACCAAGGAAGCATTTTCTGCTCAGTGCAGGGTTCTTGTTAGGGACGTGATCCCGATCAGCATCCACCAATGGTATAAGCCTAAGAACGAAGACCCTCAGGTGTCTTATGTCAATGATAGGCAGGAAGATGATTTTGGACCGCGCTGAAGGCAAATTTCACCCTACCACCAGAGGAGGATCCAGAGAAGTCAGCTATCGAGCCATTGGTCAAGGCTCATGCTCTTAAGAAGATGGCAGATCTATTCAGGGGGGTGGAAGAATGAGTTGAAAACAACGTTTGTCGACAAAGACAAGACTCCAGAATTCACCAGCCGGTTTGAGAAGATGGGAGATCACGGGGACGCATTTGTGGCCCATAGGACATCGGAGAAGACTAAGAAGATGTCAATGACAAACAAAAAAATGTTGCAAAGAAGGAGCTTCACCATCGCACGGGGTCAGGTGGCTACCTCAAAGCCCAGCCGTTGTGGGACAAGGCTGAGAATGACCTGCTTGATAAAGGGGTCGAACCAGAGATATTGAACTGGCCAGACCATTCAAGGACTTGGTTCTTCAGGGTTGGGAGAACCTTGGACCCTGAAACAAGGAAGTGTCGTTGCACAAACCAGTAACTGAATATACCCTTCATGAAGCTTCAGGAGTATATCATCGCAGCACGGCGAGGGACGTTCGTTCCCGATAGAGAGAATGATGAGCTCACACCGGCCCTCGGGAATCCTGAGCACCCTGGACAGACATGAGGCACGCCAGGCTCTGTTTCATGGAAGGCTGGGTTTCCCGAGGCAGACGGTTACAAAACCCGGGAGAGGAGGAGGAGGAAAGTGGAGCAGACCGAACCATAGAAGTTCCATGCAAGGGTACAAGCGCTAGAGTAAAAGGACAGCTAGCGACATGTCGGAGCTACCCCAGAAGCTACCCCGCCATCTTAGTGGTGAAGCAGCGTGGCTTCCACCATGCTCCTTCAGCAGCCTGACTTCACGGCTCCTGCTAGCTACCCCATGGATGCTATCACGGAGGCTCAACATTGCCACCTTATGACGCAATGGCAGAACTTCAAAGTCAAGGCGGTTGTTGGCTCTGTTGCACCTCCCAAACCTAGCGCAACTTTTCACTGCCTTCCAATTCCAGAAGGATATGTTGTTGTGATGGCGGATGAAATAATGGAGGGATTTGAGGAGCTTGAGCTTGACCACCCTACCGGTGAAGGGGAGGCTCGGCTGGGTCTTGCTCTGAAGACTACATGTTTATGGCAGAAGGAGCCCATCAACCTTCCGAACTGGACGCCTCAGCCTCCTCCTCCTCCTCGGGCGAGTCAGGGCACTCCGCCTCCTCCTCCGGCGAGTGATCAGGGCACTCCGCCTCCTCCTCCGGCGAGTGATCAGGGCACTCCGCCTCCTTCTCCGGCGCATGGCGGCACTCCGCCTCCTTCTCCGCCTGCACCGGCGCGTCTGAGCAGCCCGCCTCCTCCTCCACCTCGTCAGCAAAAGCGGAAGATAGCCGCCACCACTCCGGCTGCTCTAGAGCATCGTAGCACTCCGCCTCCTTCTTCTCTGCCTCATAAGCAACAAAAGAAGACAGCCGCAACCGCTCTGGCTGCTCCTGCATCTAGCAGTACAGCCAGAGGAGGGAGGCAATACAGATTCGGTCCATCTCTGAAGCCTCTAGAGAGGTTACCATACGAGATGACCGAGGAGGAAAACGAGAAGATCTGTGAAGCCCAAGTGAAGGACTTCTTTGAGACGCAAAGAGCTAAGAAACATCCACCTCTGGAGGAGAAGATAGATAAGGTGAAAGTTCAGTGCACTTTGGATGCCCTGAAGCAACCACCACTGTCTCTATCGAAAACCAACTATGAGCGCATTATTGAAAGGTCATATATCAAAGCGGAGCGGTCGGGAAGTACTTGCAGTGATCAAAGGTTAGCAGAACAAAGAAGTGGGAAAACAATTCCCCGGCTCGGCGAACAAGCTAACCAATCATGCCCCCCGCTCAAGGTGTCTAGTGATATCATCGCTAATCATGCGAGGATGCTGCTCGGTACCAATCCTGGAGATTACCTGCCCGACGATGCACATTTTGATACAATGGAGGAGGGCGATTTCAAATACCGGCACAGGAAGCCTCTCCTCAAACCTGGTCATCCTCCTCTAACAATGATGATGCGAAGATTGCATGACTAGTACATGAAAACCTGCAGCGAGTCTGGGCAGGATACTTTGACGCTGAGAGCTAAAGAGGAGGACGGCCTCGTTGGAATTGATCTGTTGTTTGTTCCCTTTGAGGAGTTCTTCCAGTTTTTCAATCAAAATACCCTCGCTAAAATAATCGTAACTTGCTACTGTTTGTAAGTACTATTTTTGTAATTAAGTCTCTATATATAGCTCAGCTCTTTCATTGCATGTATATATAATTATCCTCGCTATATTATGCAGATTGAAGATCGTCGAATGCAGAAAGGAAGAAGTCTATGATACTGGGTTCATTAACACAAATATCATAGATGAATGGACGGTTAAACATGATGCCAAAGAAGCCGAGGCCAACTTGCTAAAATCGCTGCTTCGAAATCAAAACAAAGATAAAATACTCTTTCCTTACAACTTCAAGTGAGTGTTACTGTCTTGTGCATATTCGATTTCCAGTATTACTCGAGGTTATAGTAATGTAATTGATGAGTTATGCATGCGTGCGCAGCTTCCACTTTATTCTCCTAGAGATTAAGCTTGAGCAGGGACTAGTAACCATCTTATACTCGAGACGAAAAAAATCCCAAGGACTATGCGGACATGACTAAAATGCTCGATAAGTAAGTTCAATCGATCATTATCACACCGTATCCGCAACTTTGTTCATTTCCTCATATCAAGTAATTGTTTTCTTTGTCCCGCAGGGTTTGGAATGTATTCACCGCACAAGCTCCGCGACTGTCGGGGGAGCTGCGATTTACACGCCCGAAAGAAAGTACTACTAGCTAGCTAGTTCCACTCATCTCTCGTTGATTCTAGCTACTTTCATCAATACCATTTATAATGCTTCATTACCAGTTTGATTGACCTCTATTTCTCGTAAAGTGCTTGTGGCAGGAATCTAGGAATAATTACTGTGGATACTACGTTTGCGAGTTCATCTACAACGTGACTTGCAAAAATAAGAGGGGCTACTCTAGAAGACAATTTGAAGTGCGTAAGCAATAATATTCACAATTTCATTTTATTATACCATCATTTGTGTTGAGTTTCATTCATATATATGTATTGACCCCCTTCTTCAAATTAGACGTGGCATATGCGGAATGAACTCCTAGCACAAGATTGCATACGAGCAATTCAAGAGGAATTGGCGGGATTCTTTCTTGACCACATCATCGTAAAGCCGGAGAATACCATGTGGAACTTCAGTTCAGAAGTTAGGGGATTGTAAGAGATCTTAATATTGCATATATGTAGCCAGTAGCGTCGGATAGATATACGAAAACTTGTTGTTCGACCAATCTCTTGGAGAGGGAGAGGTTGATCACTTCTCACTACTAGGGAAATGCTTATACACAGGAGATTAGTAGTAGCGCTTTTTATAACGAAGCGCTGCTGCTAAATAACGGTAGCGCTGGTCACTTAAAAGCGTTGCTACTATTCATGTAGCAGTAGCGCTTGTGTTATAAAAAAATGCTACTAATATAGTTGCCAACGGTTGCATGGCAGTGTAGGTATACTAGTAGCGCTTGTATTTAAAAAGCGCTACTGCTATTGCACATAGCAATACCGCTGTCTTCTGACAAGCGCTACTGCTAAATAGCAGTAGTAGTTATCTATAAAAAGTGCTACGACTATGCTTACCTTATCCACCCCGCACGCGTCCCTCACTCTCCCTCGCACACTCACTCGCCGCACACACCCATCGCCGCCGTCGCCTTCCGTCGCCGTCGCCTGCCGTCGCTGCCGACTCCCCCAAAGTATATCCCTCCTCCTCTCGCCGCCTTCCCCTCCCTCCCTCCTTCCTCCTCCTCTCACCGCCCTCTCCTCCCTCCCTCCCTCCTCCTCCTCTCGCCGCCCTCCTCTCTCCCTCTTCCCACGGCCCTCCTCTCTCCTCCCTCCACCGGCAGCCCCCTCCGATCCTCCTCCTCCCTCTCCGGCTGCCCCCTCCCCCCCTCCTCCCTCCTCCCTGATACGTCTCCAATGTATCTATAATTTTTGATTGTTCCATGCTATTATATTATCTGTTTTGGATGTTAATGGGCTTATTTATACACTTTTATATTATTTTTGGGACTGACCTACTAACCCAAGGCCCAGTGCAAATTGCTGGTTTTTGCCTATTTAAAAGTTTGGCGGAAAAGGAATATCAAACAGAATCCAAACGGAATGAAACCTTCGGGAGAGTTATTTTTGGAACAAACGTGATCCAGGGGACTTGGAGTGGACGTCAAAAAATCAACGAGGAGGCCACGAGGCAGGGAGGTGCGCCTGCCCCCCTGGGCACGCACCCCACCCTCGTGGGCCCCTCGTAGCTCCACCAACCTACTTCTTCCTCCTATATATACCCATATACCCCAAAAACATCCAGGAGCACCAAGAGACCCTATTTCCGCCACCGCAACATTCTGTACCCAAGAGATCCCATCTTGGGGCCTTTTCCGGAGCTCCGCCGAAGGGAGAATAGATCACAGAGGACTTCTACATCAACACCATAGCCTCTCCGATGATGTGTGAGTAGTTTACCTAACCCTTCGGGTCCATAATTATTAGCTAGATGGCTTCTTCTCTCTCTTTGGATCTCAATACAAAGTTCTCCTCAATCTTCTTGGAGATCTATTCGACGTAACTCTTTTTGCGGTGTGTCTGTCGAGATCCGATGAATTGTGGGTTTATGATCAAGTTTATCTATGAACAATATTTGATTCTTCTCTGAAATCTTTTATGTATGATTGGTTATCTTTGCAAGTCTCTTCGAATTATCAGTTTGGTTTGGCCTACTAGATTGATCTTTCTTGCAATAGGAGAAGTGCTTAACTTTGGGTTCAATCTTGAGGTGTCCTTTCCTAGTGACAGCAGGGGCAGCAAGGCACGTATTGTATTGTTGCCATCGAGGATAAAAAGATGGGGTTTATATCATATTGCTTGAGTTTATCCCTCTACATCATGTCATTTTGCCTAATGCGTTACTCTGTTCTTATGAACTTAATACTCTAGATGCATGCTGGATAGCGGTCGATGTGTGGAGTAATAGTAGTAGATGCAGAATCATTTGGGTCTAACTTGTCATGGACGTGATGCCTATATACATGATCATGCCAAGATATTCTCATAATTATTCACTTTTCTATCAATTGCTCGATAGTAATTTGTTCACCCACCGTAATACTTATGCTATCTTGAGAGAAGCCACTAGTGAAACCTATGGCCCCCGGGTCTATCCTCTATTATATTAATCTCCCGTCAACTAGCTATTTCTGGCATCGTTTATTTTGCAATCTTTACTTTCAATCTATATCATAAAAATACCAAAAAATATTTATCTTATTATTATTATCTCTATCAGATCTCACTCTCGTAAGTGACCGTGAAGGGATTGACAACCCCTTTATCGTGTTGGTTGCGAGGTTCTTATTTGTTTGTATAGGTACGAGGGACTTGCGTGTAGTCTCCTACTGGATTGATACCTTGGTTCTCAAAAACTGAGGGAAATACTTACGCTACTTTGCTGCATCACCCTTTCCTCCTCAAGGGAAAACCAACGCAGTGCTCAAGAGGTAGCACTCTCTCTCCTGCTCTCTCCTCATCCTCCCTCCTCCTCCCCCTTCCTCCTCCTCCTGGCCTCCTCCCACCTCCTCCCCCTTTCTGTAAATAGGTTTTAGTTTTTGTTAAATGTAGGTTTTTTTTTTAGTAAATGTAGGTTTTTAGTATATTTTGTTTTTAGAAAAATTGAATAAGTAATTTGAAAATAATAAGTAAATGTAGGTCTTTTGAATAGTATAGGAAATTTTTAGAAATTTTCAGTAAGTAAATTTGAATAGAATTAAATATGAAATTGAAAAAATAAGTAAATGTAGGTCTTTTGAATAGAATAGGAAATTTTTAGAAATTTTGAATAAGTAAATTTGAATAGAATAATTTAATGTAGCTTATGGAGTTTCACTAAGTCCTAAGATAACGATAATGATGTTTTTGTTTATATTTTGTTTTTGCAGAAATCAAGGAGCCCCTATCCCGGCCGTCGTCCCCGTCACCGACCCCCACGCATCGCCGGCCTCCGCCAACAACGTGAGGTACTCCTCCTCCCTCCATTTAGTTTATTAGGTTAGGTAACTTAGGTGAATTTAGTTAATTAACTTAGGTTAATTTAGTTAATTAGCTTAGATGTTTTTTAGTTAGGGAAGTAGGTTAGGTAACTAATTAAGTAGATGCTAATTTAGGGCAGTGGTGTTTAGTTTATAGAAAAAATTTAATATAGTTTTTTTACAATTTTTTAGTATGTGTTTAATAGAATTAGTTATAAAATTAATAGAACTAGTCAAACTAGTATATTTTTAGTAAGTACTAGTTTATTTTATTTATAGTAAGTGCTTAGTTGCACTAGTTGAATTAATAAAACTAGTTTATTTTTAGTAAGAAAATTTAGATATATGAGATTTGATGATCTAATTGAAATTGTACTATATATAGACCTAGTTTATTTTAGTAAGAAAATTATTAGAATTGGTTTATTTTTTTAGTTAAACCAATTATTCCCGCATCGACGTCGACGATGCCTATCCCGCATCCTCGTCGTCGACTCGGCAGAGGAGGCCTGGGCTTGGTGAGGAGCCATGTCCGGGACTGGGCTCCACCGGGCTGGTATTGGGAGGTGCTACCTTCCGGGGGCGTAGCTTGGTGAGGAGCCAGCCCGTCGTTGACCGGAACCTTCTTTGGTGGCGGTCGGGTGGGCCAGTGACAGTGCGGAGGCTTGACGACCCCATGGAGGTGGTACGTCACCGTGTCAACGAGGAGGACGAGCACGTCCGTCACTACATGATTGTGTTGGAGTGCAGGTTCTGCAATGCCTGGGAGGTTCTTCAGGGATCTCACTAGAGCTATGATCCTATGATGGTTCCTTATATTTGGGTGTCCACCGCCCGCGCTGATACTCGTCGTTTGCTATGGTTTTAGCTGTATTAGTGATGTTATATGTATGATACTATTCAAGATCTATTAGTGATAATATTCAACGATGTACAGACGAAGGAGATGGTTTAGTTTTGCTTATTGAATGAATGCTAATTTGAATACTAATTTATTTTACGATTTGGTTTTGCTTATTGAATGCTCAAATTGGAAAACTACTCCATCAAGTTTGAATGCTCATATGATGTAGATATAAACATGTATATCTTGTGTTGCTCAAATAGGATATGTTCTTGCCCTAGTGGCCGGCCATGTTTGCAGGTTACACCTCCTATAGTGGTCTATGTTTTGCCGGAGTGTTGATTAATTTCCGTTCCAGCAAATTTCAGGCGCTCGATATGTCCTTTTTTAGCAAAGGGATCATCCGGATTTTTCCGTGAATTCCGACATGACTTGTGCTAGAATGTGTAGGAAATATCGAGTGGCCTGGATTTTCTCGAAAAATAATTAAACGCATTTCGGGTTAACTTTAATTCTGTCGAGGCTCCATCACCGAAGGTCGAAAAATCAGTGAGGGAGTGTATCCACCATATATGAGAGAGGATGAAGAAGCCCGACTGTTGTCGTGGGGGTCATTTTTCCTTCTTCTCCTTGTGCTAGACCTTTGTTCTGAACTAGGGGAAGGAGGAATAATGACCATCACTGATGGTCGAAAAATCTATGAGGGAGTGTATCGACCATATATGAGAGAGGACTAAGAATCCCGACTGTTGTCGTGGGGGTCGTTTCTCCTTCTTTTCCTTGTGCTAGACCTTTGTTATGCACTACGGAAAGGAGGAGTAACGACCGTCACTGACGGTCAAAAAATCTATGAGGGAGTGTATCCACCATATATGAGAGAGGACGAAGAATCCCGACTGTTGTCGTGGGGGTCATTTCTCCTTCTTTTCCTTGTGCTAGACCTTTGTTATGCACTAGGGAAAGCGGGAGTAACGACCATCACCGACGGTCGCAAATGTTAGAGAGGAATCAGTGAGGGAGAGTCTCCACCATATAGACTCGGCAGACCGATAGTCAACCTGTGATGAATAATGATGATCTAATTTAATTTTAATAGTACATATATTGAATTGTACAAGTTTAATCTTTGAATTATGAACGTAGGATATGTCATCATCGGACGACGAAAGTCTCCGGGGGAGTGCAGCTGGTGCAACGACGACCGAGGTCTGTGCGACAGGCCTCACCTGGACGAAGATCGGCGCTTCAGCATTAAGCTCCAGGAGACCTTCGATGTTGAAACGGTATGCAATGACGAAAAGTTTTTTTTCGTAATTAAGCATGACTTCAACTATTTCAACGTGTAATTTTCATCTTTTACAATTTGAGTAGCTTATCCCATGCCATGCAAGAAACTATGTCTTGAAGAGGATGGGTTTGAAGACCATGAAAATTTCGAAACAAAGAAAATTCACCTAAGGACCCATCATGATGTGGATTTTGAAGTAAATCTGTATAATTCTGAGAGCATAACCCATTTTGGTTGCAAAAATTGGGAAGCACTTTGCAAGATGTATGGTTTTTATGAGAGTATGCTTGTCACCATGGATCTTGGTGATCCTGACATCGACCAAGACAATATGGACATTTGGGTCCTTGTTGATACGCTTCCAATTATACCGCTATGTGAGTTTCTCAAACATAGTTATTAACTAATTTATATTGTTCATTTCAAAATAGTTGAGAGCTTATTTCCATTGACAGCTTATTTTCATTGTTCAAACAATGTGTGGAACATGGTAGACAGAACCTACTACACCGATGGCTTTGAGTAAACTTATCAGGAGGAAAATCACCTGGTCGCATTTTTACTGATCTTGAGAATTACAATATCTATTGTAAAACTCCTCCACATTATGATCAATACATGCCACTAGTGCACATGTTGAACTACGGTAACATCCATGGAGATGTCATGGTAAGATTTTTTAGTATTACGACATCCGTGCATCTTTTGCATAAATTCTTTTAAAACTTAACTACATTGCCGATACGTCTCCAACGTATCTATAATTTTTTATTGTTCCATGCTATTATATTATCCAACTAGGTTGTTTTATATGCATTTATATGCTCTTTTATATGATTTTTGGGACTAACCTATTTACCTAGAGCCCAATGGCAGTTTCTGTTTTTTCCTTGTTTTTGAGTTTCACAGAAAGGAAAACTAAACGAAGTCCAATTGACCTGAAACTTCACGGAACTTATGTTTGGACCAGAAGAAGGACATGGAGTAAAAGAGTTAGGCCAGAAGAGTCCCGGGCTGCCCATAAGGGTGGGGACGCGCCAACCCCCCTAGGCCCGCCTCCCTGCCTCGTGGACAGCCCGTAGACCCCCCTGACTTGTTCTCGACGCCATAACCTCTTATATACTCTAAAACCTCCAGAGCATAACCTAGATTGAGAGTTCCGCCGCCAGAAGCCTCCGTAGCCACCGAAAACCAATCTAGACCCGTTCTGGCACCCTCCTGGAGGGGGAATCCCTCTCCGGGGGCCATCTTCATCATCCCGGCTCTCTCTATGACGAGGAGGGAGTAGTTCACCCTCGGGGCTGAGGGTATGTACTAGTAGCTATGTGTTTGATCTCTCTCTCTCTCTCGTGTTCTTGATTTGGCACGATCTTGATGTATCGCGAGATTTGCTATTATATTAGGATCTTATGATGTTTCTCCCCCTCTACTCTCTTGTGATGGATTGAGTTTTCCCTTTGAAGTTATCTTATCGATTTAGTCTTTAAGGATTTGAGAACACCTGATGTATGTCTTGCATGTGCTTATCTGTGGTGACAATGGATATCACGTGATCCACTTGATGTATGTTTTGGTGATCAACTTGCGAGTTTCGTAACCTCATGAACTTATGCATAGGGGTTGGCACACGTTTTCGTCTTGACTCTCCTGTAAAATCTTTGGGGCACTGATGACCCACAAGTATAGGGGATCTATCGTAGTCCTTTCGATAAGTAAGAGTGTCGAACCCAACGAGGAGCAGAAGGAAATGATAAGCGGTTTTCAGCCAGGTATTCTCTGCAAGCACTGAAATTATAGATAATAGATAGTTTTGTGATAAGATAATTTGTAACGAGCAAGAAGTAACAAAAGTAAATAAAGTGCAGCAAGGTGGCCCAATCCTTTTTGTAGCAAAGGACAAGCCTGGACAAATTCTTATATAGAGAAAAGCGCTCCCGAGGACACATGGGAATTATCATCAAGCTAGGTTTCATCACGATCATATGATTCGCGTTTGGTACTTTGATAATTTGGTATGTGGGTGGACCGGTGCTTCGGTACTGTCATTACTTGGACAAGCATCCCACTTATGATTAACCTCTATTACAAGCATCCGCAACTACAACAAAAGTATTAAGGTAAACCTAACCAAAGCATGAAACATATGGATCCAAACCATCCCCTTACGAAGCAACGCATAAACTAGGGTTTAAGCTTCTGTCACTCTCCTCAGGAACAAATGTAACTACTCACAAAGCATATTCATGTTCATAATCAGAGGGGTATTAATATGCATATAGGATTTGAACATATGATCTTCCACCAAATAAACCAACCAGCATCAACTACAAGGAGTAATCAACACTGCTAGCAACCCACAGCTACCAATCCTGGACTTAAAGACAAGAATTGGATACAAGAGATGAACTAGGGTTTGAGAGGAGATGGTGCTGGTGAAGATGTTGATGGAGATTGCCCTCTCCCGATGAGAGGAGCATTGGTGATGACGATGGTGATGATTTCCCCCTCTCGGAGGGAAGTTTCCCCGGCAGAACAGCTCCGCCGGAGCCCTAGATTGGTTCCGCCAAGGTTCCGCCTCGTGGCAGTGGAGTCTCGTCCCGAAAGCTGGCTTATGATTTTTTCCTCACGAAAGAATCTATATAGCAGAAGATAGGCATCGGAGGGCCACTAGGGGGCCCATGAGGCAGGGGGCGCGCCCAGGCGTAGGGCGCGCCCCCACCCTCGTGGGCAGGGTGTGGCCCCCTCCGGAACTTCTTGCGCTCAGTATTTTTTATATATTCTGAAAATGACTTCCGTGAAGTTTCAGGACTTTTGGAGCTGTGCAGAATAAGGTCTCTAATATTTGCTCCTTTTCCAGGCCAGAATCCTAGCTGCCGGCATTCTCCCTATTTATGTAAACCTTGTAAAATAAGAAAGAATAGGCATAAGTATTGTGACATAATGTGTAATAACAGCCCATAATGCAATAAATATCAATATAAAAGCATGATGCATAATGGACGTATCAACTCCCCCAAGCTTAGACCTCGCTTGTCCTCAAGCGAAAGCCAAAATCGAAAAATATGTCCACATGTTTAGATATAGAGGTGTCAATAAAAATAGAATACGGACATGAGGGCATCATGATCATTCTTAGAACAGCAACTTATATAATTCTTGTCATATGATCTCTTATGCTAGAGTAACAATTAAATCACAATTTCAAGTATGAATCATAAACTTCATTGAAAACTAACAAACTATAATCTCAGTCATTGGAGGAATTTCAATTTATCATAACATAGGAAAGAGTCAATATAATATCTTTTCAGCAAGTCCACATACTCAACTATCATATAGTCTTTCACAATTGCTAACACTCACGCAATACTTATGGGTATGGAGTTTTAATCATACACAGAGAAAGATAGGGGCTTATAGTTTTGCCTCCCAACATTTTACCTCAAGGGTAATGTCAACAATAATAGTTCACAAAAACTCACATCCAATTAGCCATATAGACCTGGATCTTTCCAACATATTGTTCTTGCCAAAAGATAAAATGTAAAAAGGAAGGGTGAAAATCACCATGACTCTTATGCAATGTAGGAGATAAAAGTAAAAGATAGGCCCTTCGCAGAGGGAAGCAGAGGTTGCCATGCGCTTTTA
>NW_024120947.1:0-13061 GCF_003073215.2 Triticum urartu
TCAAAAGTCTTATTAAAATCAGGAAGTTGGAGTAAAGGAGCATGTGTCAGCTTATCTTTCAATACCGTGAAGGCTTCTTCCTGTGCGGTACCCCAAACAAAAGGTACATCCTTATTTGTAAGATCATTGAGAGGTGCAACAATAGTGTTAAAATCTCTCACAAAACGCCTAAATAATCCAGCGATGCCAAGAAAACTCCTCACTTCTGTGACCGTTTTGGGCTGCGGCCAACTCTCAATAGCTTCAATCTTGGCTTTATCAACTTCAATTCCCTATGGAGTAACAACATAGCCAAGAAAAGATACTCGACCGGTGCAGAAGGTGCACTTCCCAAGGTTACCAAACAAATGTGCATCACGTAGAGCAATAAAAACAACATGTAAATGTTCGAAATGTTCCTCCAAAGATCTGCTATAAATCAGTATATCATCAAAATAGACTACCACAAATCATCCAATGAAAGCACGTAAAACTTCGTTCATTAATCTCATGAAGTACTAGGTGCATTAGTTAACCCAAAAGGCATGACCAACCACTCATATAATCCAATCTTAGTTTTAAATGTCGTTTTCCATTCATCTCCCAATTTCATACGAATTTGATGGTATCCACTACGCAAATCAACTTTGGAGAATATTGTAGAGCCACTCAATTCATCAAGCATGTCATCTAGCCTAGGAATAGGATGACGATAACAAATAGTAATATTATTAATGCCTCTATAACCAACAGACATATGCGATGTACCATCCTTTTTCGGCACTAAAATGATAGGAACAGCACAAGGACTAAGGGATTCGCGTATATAACCTTTGTCGAGTAGCTCCTATACTTGACGCATAATCTCCTTTGTCTCCTCTGGATTGGTATGGTATGGCGCACGGTGTGGTAATGATGCACTAGGAATTAAGTCAATTTGATGCTCATTCCCTCGAATAGGTGGTAATCCCGGTGGCACGTCTTGTGGAAAGACGTCAGTGAACACCTGCAAAATGTTAGTGACAGTAGGAGGCAAAGAGGAAGGCATGTCCTCAAATGAAAATAATGCCTCTTTGCTGACAAAAGCATAGCAAACAGATTTGCTAAAATCTAGATCATCAATATTAGATTTGGTGCCAAGTAAACATGCACTTTTCAATTTAATTTCAGAAGCAACACTAGATGGTTTATTATTAGGCTTCATTTGTTGCTCAAATTCTTTTGCCACAATCTGATTTTCACTCTTATTTTGCTCATGTTTTGCTTTATTAGCTCTATTAATATCATCTTTCAAAATGGAATCAGGAGTCATAGGAAGCGAAGTAATATTTCTGTCCGTATGAACAAGAGTATATTGATTGTTTCTACCATGGTGTACAGAATTTTTATCAAATTGCCATGGTCTACCAAGTAATAAGGAACATGCTTGCATAGGTACCACATCACAATCAACATAATCAGCATATGTAGAGATACTAAAATGCATACGAACAATACATGTTACCTTAACCTTGCCGCTGTTGTTGAACAATTGGATGTAGTAAGGATTTGGATGCGGTCTAGTGGTGAGAGAGAGCTTCTCCACCATCTCCATGCTAGCCAAGTTGTTGCAGCTCCCTCCATCTATGATGACGCTAATAGAATGTTCCTTCACAACTCCCTTTGTATGGAACAAATTATGCCTCTGATTTTGCTCAGCTCGTGTAACCTGCACACTCAAAACATGTTGAGCAACTAAACATTCATACATGTTAGCATCTTCAGTAGCCATGTATTGCGTCTCATGATCAGAATCATCTCCAGTGTGTTCTTCATGTGTAATAAGAGCCAAAGTCTCCTCATCATAGTCACTAGCGGACTCATACCCACCATCCTCAGTAGCAACCATCACACGCTGAGATTTGCATTCTCTCGCAAAATGTCCTCTTCCCTTACAACGAAGACAAATAATATCACTTGTGTGCCCTGTTGATGCCATGGAAGAAGAAGAGCTCTGCGCAGGCCCGGCAGGAGTGCTCTTGGCAGATAGTGGTGGTTGTGCCTGCTATCTTGTATCACGGCTGGAGGTGGCACCTGATGGAGGTGCTGGTGTAGTGGAAGTAGAGGATGCACGTGGTGTACATGATGAAGATCGACCTGCAAAAAAGTTAGTTCGCGCCAATGCCTGTCGACCCTGCACTTCACGTTCAGCTTTACAAGCAAGATGGAATAAAGGAGTGATATTATTATACTCCTTACACTCTAGAATGATCTGAATCTCTCTATTTAATCCACCCATAGAACGTGCAAGTATAGCTTCATTCTCCTCAACAATACCACATCTAATCATGCCAGTTTGTAATTCCTAATAATATTCTTCTACAAAATGTTTTCCTTGTCTTAAACACTGCAATGTTTTAATTAATTCACGTTGATAATATGGTAGAACCCAACGAGTATGCATAGCAGTTTTCAAAGCAGCCCAAGTAGCTGGAATAGGATATAATCGACAATGCTCAGACCACCAAACACATGCAAAGCTAGTGAAAGCACAAGCAGCAGCAGGAACACGTCTCTCTTCAGGATATTGTAAACATGTAAATCGTTGTTCAGTTTCTAACTCCCAAGTAAGATATATATCAGGAACATATCTACCCTCAAATGGTGGAATATTCAATTTTAGTTAGGGGTATGGTCATGATCTCGTACCTAAGGGGGAGCCCTACCATTGCCATTATTTGCATGTGGACAACATGGTGGTTGTGGTGCTGGTGGTTGCACGTAGTTCTGATTTTGATCAACCTCATCCTCGTAATCTCCCACATAATCATCCTCCTCCGCATCAGCAGCAGGAGCCACAGAAGTATCAATAGCAGCACCAACAGTTTGGCCAGGCACAAGAGGGACACGGCTCGCTCGGCAGAGGGCTGTTTCGCGACGTGGAGGTCGTCGTCGTCATTGTTGTTGTTGTTGTTGTTATTGTTGTTGTCGTTGTTGTTGTTGTTGTAGAGGTGCATTAAGTGCAGCCGGTGGTGGTGGTGGAAGATGCGCGAGGAATTCATTAAACTTGTTATCGAGCTTTGTTTCGAATGTCTTCTCCATGCCATCTATCTTCTCCATGGCATCTTCAAATCTGTTTAGCACATCTTGCACCTGTTCACTCATCATTAGCTGAAATTTATCATGCAACTCCTTATTCGTCATGTTCTCCCAGTCAGTCTCATCGGCTCGTGATCCTGCCATGGTTAGCAGCAATAGAAACACACAAGAATATGATCCTACAGACTACTAACAAATGGTGGTGGGGGGCGTCACAAATCCGTCAAGCAAATCTCAAATTCTTACCAGTTCTTACCCAGCAGCAGGCGGTGATCGGCAACCGTCGTAGTCAAAACTCTCAAAGCTTGGATAGAGCGATTACCAGGGAGAGTCAAACGCACGACGTAGATTTATGTGGAGCTAGGAAGGCTTATAATATGGTAGAAAAAAGATTAGCAATAATCAATTAAGAGATGCAAAGTTGAATAAACGCTCAACGACGGTACTGTGCTGGTCCTAGGCTAGACCGTGCTAGAGACGCGAGCTTAGAACACTAACAAAATCACGGCGTTGCACGTAAACAAGGGAAAAGCACACTCTGGAAAAAAATCGCTCTGTTTTTTTGGTGCTCCTCTTTTTTTTTGGCAAAAAATCACTATAATGGCGAGTGTCTCAAAATTCTTCCCAGGTGAAACCGACAGGATGGGCACAATTTTTTTTGACTTTTTCGGAAATCAGGGCAGCCACGACGAAAAAGTGCGACAAAAAATCACTATGATGGCACGTGGCTCAAAAGACTTCGAAAAGCCTAAAAATAGGATAGGGAAAAAATTTGCCTGCGAAAATTTTGGCCTAAAAACTGCCCGGGGGTCTCCAGACTCTTTTTCTTTGAAACCTACTCAGGCAATGAAACATGAATCGGAAATTAGACGGATCTCAAAAACAAACCTAATATGAAAGGAACTCGGATTGGTGGTGGATATATTGTGGTAGGATATGGCAGCGGTGGTGGTATATGGATACGGATTGGTGGTGGTATATGGATACGGATTGGTGGTGGTATATGGATACAGATTGGTGATGGTGTATGGAGACGGATCAGTGGCGGGTAAGCTGTGGTGGTAGATGGCAGGGGTGATGATGATTGTGTGGCGGCGGCATGACAACTTATGACCAGAACTCGAAACTCTAAAAGACTAGACTCTAAGACCAGCAACTAGACATGACGAGGCAACCGCAAATTCAACAAAGCAAAATACTGAAAATACTATGCAAAGGCTCAGACTAGTTCGGATATGATTAACTAACCCTATTTTTTTGGCTTTTTGTGGACTGTAGGTATGAAGAACAGACTTGATCTAAACTACGAAAACTGTAAAATCTCACCGAGCAACCTGAAAATCTGATACCACTTGATAGAGGCGAAGGTGTCATGATGTTTCAATGAGATGGTGGCTATCATTTTCTGTGGGAGTCAACCTTGATGATCCAACTACGAATGTGCGAGACGTCGCGCCTTAGCAATCGCTAAACCAACTTCCGAGGGGTTATTGACCATGCTGGAGCACGATCAACCTGACCACGAGGGTCTGTTTCCTGCGAGCAAACAAAGAACAAGCAAGAAACTGATATTGCAATCTGGATATTGCGAATATAATATGAAAGCTTTATTTATCAAGGTGGGGTTCTGTGACGTCTTGGTCTAGTCGTTGAACACAAATGAAGTATGCGAAGTTGCAGCTATTGCAAAATTTTGATCTAAACAAAACCCAAAGTCTGAACGATGCCCTAAGGGCTGTATATATGGAGGAGAAAGGGGGAATTTCGTGGCCCTTGAAGGAGGGGTCTGAAACCAACCCTAACTCTTGTTTCCCCACACATACAGACTCTAAAAACAGCCTATAATCAAGTATTTCGAAATTACATGGGCCTGGCCCAAAAATAAGGTGACGCAGCACAAAGGATAGCCTCTGGACAAAATTTATGAAGTGGCATCTTGTATATTTCATCCAAGGCTTCATGCACTCATTATGGTGGCTTCAAAGTCCTGGAATTATCAGTTGTAACTCCGTTCTTGATCCCCTTGTGCACGCCATCATCTCCATGCTTGAACTTGCTCCAAGGTTCATCTTTCTTGTCCAAGCTAGGCCCTTCATTTGTAAGCAAAACGAATGTATCCAATTTAGGCAGCATCATATTCTCATGAACATTAGAATCATTACCAAGAAATTAAAGTACCTGGTAATTTAATTGGCGTGCGCGAGCTCTAGTAATTGGTCCAGTATGTATAGCAGCAGGGTCTGTGGGTGTAACAATGGTATTGATGTCCGCATCATCCGGTGGCCATCTTCATCATCCCGTCGGCCACCACGATGAGGAGGGAGTAGTCCACCCTCGGGGCTGAGGGTTTGTACCAGTAGCTATGTGTTTAATCTCTCTCTCTCTCGTGTTCTTGAGATGTCACGATCTTGATGTATCGCGGGATTTGTTAATATAGTCGGATCATATGGTGTATTCCCCTATCTATGTTGTTGTGATGAATTGAGTTTTTCCCTTTGAGATTTCGTTGTTATCGGATTGAATACTTTTATGGATTTGAATGCACTTGATATATGCCTTGTGTATGAATACTCGTGGTGACAATGGGGTATCATATTGATTCACTTGATATATGTTTTGGCACTCAACTCGCGGAATCCCGAGGTGGCATTGGGGTAATCTACGCATAGGGGTTGACGCACGTCCTTGTCTTTGTTTCTCTGGTAGAAATCTTGGGGCACTCTTTGAAGTTCTTTGTGTTGGATTGAGTATTATAATCTGAAATTATTTGGTGTTATTTTAGTATGAACTCTTGGATAGATCAATCGGAAAGAATAGCTTCGAGGTGGTTTCGTACCCTACAAACAATTTCTTCTTATGTTCTCCGCTAGATAGGAACTTTGGAATGATCCTTCATCACACTTTGAGGGGTGGTTATATGATCCAATTATATTAGCATTGTTGAGAGATTGCACTAGCGAAAGTACGAACCCTAGGCCTCATTTTCAAGCATTGCAATACCGTTTTTGTGCCCGTTTACTATTTTCTACCTTGCTGTTTTTATTTATTAAGATTATAAAAATATATTTCTACCATCCGTATTACACTTTTATCACCACCTCTTCGTTGAACTAGTGCACCTATACAATTTGCCATCGTATTAGGTGTGTTGGGGACACAAGATATTTCTTGTATTTGGTTGCAGGGTTGTTTGAGAGAGACCATCTTCATCCTACGCCTCCCACAGATTGGTAAACCTTAGGTCATCCACTTGAGGGAAAATTGCTACTGTCCTACAAAACACAGTGCTTGGAGGCCCAACACGAGTCTACAAGAATAAAGTTGCGTAGTAGACATCAATACACAAGCTTCAATGGAAGAAACAATATCCGAGTACAGACATAAGTTAAACAAGTTTTTCCTTAAGAAGGCTAGCACGAACATCAACGATCGAAGAGGCAAGGCCTCCTGCCTGGGACCTCCTAAGTACTCCTGGTCATCGGCGGTCTCCATGTAGTAGTAGGCACTCTCCGGGTAGTAGTAGTTGGCGGGGGTGGCATCTGGCTCCTGGGATCCACCAACTGGTTGCAACAACCGAAAAGAAGAAAGAAGGGGGAAAAGGGGTAGCAAAGCAACTGTGAGTACTCATCCAAAGTACTCGCAAGCATTAGATCTATACTAAGTATGCATTGGTATCAAATGGAAGGGTTGTATCTGTGGACTATACTGTAGAATGCCAGAATAGAGGGGAAGGCCTAGTCTATCAAAGACTACCATCTTCAAGCAACTCCAAGCATCTTGCAGCATGTAGAAGAGTACAGAATAGCAGTTTATATTTAACAAACATGTTGTAGTATTAACGCCCAGAGATCCTTCCTTGACTCCCTGCAAGAAAGCAATCTCGGAGCCAATATATCCATCACGTGTCTCAAGTACCATTTCTAGTTGTAATAGATCAGGATACAAGTCTGAATGTCCGTTACCGGGGACACAGCTATTTGAATAGATAACTTCCCTCCAGGGGTGCACCGCGTTTTCCAACACACTTGATTACTCTGGCCGGACAAACTTTCATGGGTCAATGCCTAGCCTCGGAAGATCAACACGTCGCAGCCCTACCTAGGCTCAACAAAGAGGTCCCCGCCAGTCTACATCCTAAGCACTCCAAGGTCTTGGGCCCATCGCCTGTTGCACTCCGGGTCGTTGTGTGACGAGCCGGGACGAGCACCACCTCATCATGGATGGCATTGGCCCGACAGGCCCAGAATGCTGAAATGGATGTCTGACAAAGCTTCGACTGATACTACGATGTCGAGGCTCATAACTATTCCCGCGTGGTGGTTAGTGCGTAAAGGCTAGTGGCCAACTCAGAACAAATACCCAAACCTGTTAGAGCATTAACAATTAAAATAAGTGACGACTTTGGGACAAGTCCGGAGCTACCACGCCCTCCTGGGTGATACCACTAAACAACCAGCCACCACCGTAACTCCTTGGGTGCTCTTCGGGCCCGCCCGACTTTCACAAAGGTCTCAAGTAAAGTCAAGGTAACCATGTGTCCAAAACATCAAGGTGGAAAACCCGAGGAATCACCCTCGAGGATTCCACTCAATGTAATCATCAAGGTGAACATAGGAGGAATCACCCTTGAGGTTCATACTTGACGGGTTGCACAACAGAGTCATATCGGAGAGTGGTGAAGGAGGAATCACCCTTGATGACCACGACTGAATAGCTATACTACAGAGTTATCAACAGGAGTGCGTTACAAGGTATCACCCTCGGCACTTGATAGTAGCTTTGTAGAGTTGTACAACTAAAGAGGGTGAAGTGATGTGAAGTGTCAGTCTCTGGTCATCGATCACGTTGATCGAGTCATCGATCAACAAGCCGGGGCAACTGGGACAAGGAGAGGGGTCATTGATGGATTAGTAACCGACCTATACTAAGCAGTTTAGGATAAGCAAGTAAGGTACAATAGCAGATTACAAAAGGAGGCTATGCATCAGAATATGAGCAATCAATTACAGTAGCAAAATCTAATGCAAGCCTGAGAGAGAATGGAATGGGAGATGTCGGAGTGGTCAAGGGGGGTTTGCTTGCCTAGAAGCTCTCCTGAAAAGGAAGAAGAGTCGTCGACGACATAGTCGATCACAACAGCATCAACATCGGTCTTGCGGTCTACCGGAGAAGAAGCGGGGGAAGAAATAGTAAATACAAAGCACTCATATGCATGATATGACTATAGGCAGAGCTTGGGGTGTTCTAACGCAGTGTTACATGATACTGGCGAAGAGGGGAAACATCCGGGAATACTTTCTTGAAGATTGCAGTTTTTGGACAGATAAAACGGAGGGGGACAGTTCTTCCCTGTGGCAGATGGACGGATTGCATATTTGGATTCATCATATTTTTCTGAGCAACTTTCATGCACAAAACTTTTTCATCCAAGTTACGGATAATTTTCTATGATTTTTTTAAAGTTTTAAACATTTTTTGAAATTATTATTAATTCAAAAATAAGTGGTTAAATTGCTATGGGTACATAGAAGTGTACCGAATGGTACACACAACCAATGGCTGACTGGTGGGACCATTGACTGAGTTGACCCAGTCAACATTTGACTCGTCAAATGGTGAATTGTGTAGGCATGTCCACATGTAAGTGTCACATGTACTAATAAAAAACTAAACTAATTAAAACTAGTGGGTCCATATGTCATTTGTTCATAGACTAATCTAACCACTAATTATTCCCTAACTAAAATCCAATTAGCCCATAATCTAAATGGGCTATCCCACTTGAAGTGGCACAACTGGGCACTGTGTGGCTGTGCATCACGCACGAGCACACACAGGCGCCGGCAGCCATGGCGCCAGGAAGCAAGCCGGCAGCAGCCAAGAGGAGGCGCGCAGGCAAGCGAGCACGCGAGTGCACGCAACGATAGTGGCGCGTTGAAGGGGCGGCCTAGCGAGGCAGGCGGCATCAGCGGCGCAGTAGAAGCAGCAACATGTCACAGGGCACGGCCATGGCGACGACGCACACATGAACGGCCACTAGAGGACGAGCATGGGCGTGGTTGGTTGCCGGCGTAGTGGGTGCACGCGGGGCAAGTGCAGGCGGGTCCAGGGGTGCCGCTGCATGCAGTAGGGCATGCGGGCGCGGACGTGAAGCTTCGGCCATGGCGGTCGAGCTCATGAGGATACGCCTACGATGACAGATCGAGGTGGAAAAAGGGGGGATTCAGGAGAGATGCTCACCACGAGTGCGAAGGCGAGGTCAGGGAGGTCGGGGACGGACCAGAGCAGCGGCAAACGATGGTGGTCGGTGATGATGTACGCGGAGAGGATGGAATCGATGGCGAATGTACGGGACATCCCAGCTTGAGCTGGTGTCCAGGACGGATGAAGCTGACAGCAGCCGATCTCCTAGACGTCTTCTCCCACGACAGCGACGACGGTGACCACGACAACGGTGATGACGAGCACAATCACCGCGCGAGGTTCCAACCTCGAATTCGAGCATATGAGAAGGGGGTGATGGGGGATCGAGGGGGAAACGGACAAGGGGGGCCTAGGGTTGTGGTTGGGCATTTTTATAGGCCGAGGGGAACAACGTGGAGGCCATCCATGGCCATGGCAGTCGTGGATGCATGCCACACTCTCCTCTGCGTCCTGTAGCGTGAGGTAGGGGAAAAGGCCTATGCAGACTGGGCCGTGTGCACTGTGGCTGCATAGAGCCCAGCTGCACAGTAGGTTTAGGCATTTTCTCTTTTTATTTTCTATTTTGTAATTTCTCCACTGTTTTGCATTATTTTGACCTACCAAACGGATTTTTTTAATATGATAATTGGCACATAAATACTAGGTTGTGTAATGAGTTAGCTGACAAAGTTACTATTTATTTTGAAATGGTTAACTATTTATTTAAATTGAATTGGCTCAATTTAATGCTCCTGGTTCACTTTATAATTTCCTAGGGATTAATTGGAATGTCAAATAGTGTTGGTTTATTCATGACAAATAGTTAGTGAATATTTGCAAGCAAGCAAACATTTTAGTTTTACTGATTGGAGAAATATTAATTTTGACTTCAGATTAAATTTGAAATGGCTTTGAATTTTTACCAAGTGGCAACTATCAAGGTAACCATGATGACATGGCAACCATTAACGGGGGATTAATGTAGCTTAATTATCTGGGCGTTACAAAAGGCCCTTGCTATAGTGTGTGGAACAGGTGGAGCAGCAGCATCCAATGTGGATGGCTGAATATCTTCTGTGGCATGAGGGGCTTTAGGCTGCGCATTGTCTTCAGCCAGGACAATGCCATTGGCTTCAGTATTAGTGGTAGCAGCAGCTTCCGTGGTGGCTTCAGAGGCTTCAGTTACTGGGGAGGTCAGGCACAATCACATCGAAATCACACTTGGTTCAGTAGGGGGGATAACATCATGTTCTTCTTCTTCTTCTTTTTCCTCGGCTGATGCAGCCGGAATATCTTCAGCCACTTTGGCTTCAGACTCTTGAGCAGTTTTTGAGGGGATGGCTTCAGGGAACACTTGATGTGCTACTGAGCTTATGGCATGCACATCCTCTTCAGGAATGCTAGACATGGAGACCAGTGGCCTTGGGCCTCGGTGAAGCCTTCGAAAAGAGGGTGACACCTGCGGTGAGGGAGTGGTCCTCTCCATGTCTTCGGGTGTTTCATGGGGAGTCTCAAGAACAGGAGTAGCGACTTGAGCCGGTGGAGTGCGCATAATGACTTCATGGAGAGCGGTGTTGGGGTGTTGCTCTTCCCAAAATCATCTCGAGTGATTGACGTCGTAGGACCGCCAATGCTAATCTATTCACTGCTCATGGAAGCACGCAATGATACCGGTTTTTGAGTGAGCTGGAGAACCTGAGGAAGAACTTCATCATCAACAACATTGTTTTCATGACCAATGTCTTCAGCTGCGATGGTGTCAGCAGGTGGGATCTCTTCAGATTCATGAGCCTCTGTGGTAGCAGGCTCATGTACAACAAGAAGACGCTCATGGTTGGAGGAGGCCGGTAAGGCAACAGAGATGGGCTTAACTAGGAGCGCTCTTCAGGAGCAGATGAGCAGTTGGTGCTTGGGCCCTTCTTGAAGCCTAAGAAGGCTTTGTCTTCATCCTTTTCTGAGATGGAGCTGCATCAGAGGCTTCTTGATGCTTGCGCTTCTTGGCTTTAACCTCTGCCTGCTTTGTCTTCTTCCTTTCGGAAGCAGAAGATGGCATCTTGGGCTTTGAGCTAGTCATGCTGGCAAGGAAGACAATGCTTGGCATTTCCTGCCTTGAAGCCTCAGCTTCAGCTTGTGTTGGCTTCTTCTTAGCAGCCAACTTGGAGTCAATGCATGGACGCCCAAGTGCTTTTCTCTTCAAGGCTTCATTGTGAGTCTGAACACATTTCTCAGCATAATATTTGAGGCGCTCTCTGGATCCCTTGGCTTCATCACAACACTTATGGAACTCAGTCTTGAGATCGGCCATCATCTTCTTAAAGTTCTGAACATCTGTGGCACTAAGCTTGGACATGTGCTTCTTGAAGACAGCCTTTTCATGATCAATCTTGTTTTTCTATTCAATAACCTTTTGAGAAATGGCAAACTCTTTTGCAATGCAGCCTTGGAATGTCACACTGATGCCAATGGGAAGCTGCAGATCATCAATGGTAAGATAAGTGTTTTCAAACCATTCATCAATAAAATTGTTCAGAATATCAACATCAAATAGAGGCAAATCTTTGAAGATTTCAGCCTCTTGCTTGCTCTTGATCAGCAGCTCAAGGGCATCATCAGCAAGGTCTTCATCACTAGAGAGATCAATCAAATCCTCTTCATGGAGCAGGATGCTAGCTGGAGTAATGCCTTGCCCCGAGATTTTCTTTGTCTTCATAGAGGTGAGGGACAAGTCTTTAGACTGCACACTTGATTCAGGAGGTGGAGATTTCAATGGCTTCACTCTTGAAGCTTTTGGTGCAGCAGTGGTCTTTGAAGCCTCTGACTTCTTCACAGGCTTCGGGGGCTCTAGAGCTGTAGTTTGTTCTTCATCTCAGCAGCAACTTCAAGGCTGGCCCTCTATGCTGCACAATGTGCCAGAAATGAGTCGAAGTAATCAAAGGGGCCAATAAGATTTGGTTTGGCCTCACGACTGCCATCGGGCCTTGGTGCTGCTGGACCTGGGTTGAAGTCAATCCCAAAGTCCTTCTTGTTTTGAACTTCTGAAGCTTTAGCAAATTAGAGATTGGCTTCAAACAGATCATCCTCATGACACAATTGAAGACTGTATGGGTCGACATTCTCAGGCATTGGCACTCTGACCATGCAAGGAAAGAAGCCTCTCTCAATGGCTTCAGATTTCATCATGTGGTGAAGTTTCCTATAGACAATATCAGCCTAGGGTGGTCTCACATCATTCTTGTCTGCGTACTCGGAGTCACAAAGTGGTACAGAAACCACTATTCTTCCCAATATCTTTGAATCCATTGGACTCGAGATTTGCGCTCACCATAGCTCTCTTCAGGATCTGACTTGTATAATTCATAGAGATCTGGTGGTAGGTCCTTTGCAGTGTTGTCACAGTGTTGTTTGCCACCTTTCTTTGCAGATTTACCACTTGCCATTGGCTTCACAAGACTGAAAGGCTTCACACAAGTGTTAGGCTTCGCTCTACTGGTTAGACAAGAACTGGCTTCAGGAGATTTAATATGATTCTACAAGAATTCTGCAAATGAAAGAAGACTATGGGAACCAAGAGACTCTTCCACGGAGATGTACCTGTGACAGCATTAGAGATGCGAGGGAAGGGGAAGAGGTCGTATGCATTCTCAGAGGATTTTGAAGATAAATCTGTTTGAAGACATTGACCTCATAGTGCAAAGACATTCACTTATCGATGTAAGTTGGTTCCAGATTTGTACGAATCCATGACTAAGTACAAGTAAGGAATCTAACTAGTTGTGAAGCATAAGTGAAGGTACTTGCAAGTTATGAGATGCATATAGGGA